>NC_059204.1:5437873-5717777 GCF_020615455.1 Coregonus clupeaformis | reverse complement strand
TCAATCAATCAATCAATTTTTATTTTATATAGCCCTTTACTTACATCAGCTAATATCTCCAAAGTGCTTACAAAACCCAGCCTAAAACCCCAAACAGCTAGTAATGCAGGTGTAGAAGCACGATGGCTAGAAAATCCTACAAAGGCAAAACCTAGGAAGAAACCTAGGGAACCGGGCTATGAGGGTGGCCAGTCCTCTCTTCTGGCTGTGCCGGTGGAGATCACAACAGAACCATGCCAAAGGATGTTCAAATATGTTCATAAGTGACAAGCATGGTCAAATAATAATCAAATAAATCTCCAGTTGACTTTTCATGGCCGATCATTAGAGTTTAAAACAAGCAGGTCTAGGGACAGGTAGGGGTTCCATAACCGCAGGCAGAACAGTTTAAACTGAATAGCAGCAAGGCCAGGCGGACTGGGGACAGCAAGGAGTCACCACGGCCGGTAGTCCACATATGGTCCTAGTCGGTCTCTCAGTTGCTTTCTAGCTTCGATCATTTAGAGTTAAAACAGCAGGTCTGCAGGACAGGTAGGGGTTTCTACCGCATGGGCTGAGACAGTTGAAACTGGAATAGCATGCAAGGCCAGGCGGACTGGGGACAGCAAGGTGTCATCATGCCGGTGGGTCCTGACGTATGGTCCTAGGGCTCAGGTTCTCACATATTAAATTCCCACACCTGGATAAGACCCCAGAGAATACTCCATATAACCATCCCCAGCCCCCACACATAATCTGCAGCATAAATCACTGGAGGCTGAGACAGGAGCGGTCCAGGAGGCACTGTGGCCCCATCCGAAGAGACCCCCGGACAGGGCCAAACAGGAAAAGGATGCCAACCCCACCCACTCCCAATGCTCCGCCCCACGCACCACTAGAGGATATCCCCACCCCCTTCAATCCGAACATTTCCAGCCCACAGGTCTCCACCACAGCACAAACCAGGCGCCCCCAGACAGGGAAGATCACGTCAGTAACTCCGGCCCACTCAAGTGACGCACCCCCTCCCAGGGGCGGCATGAAAGAGCACCAGCAAGCCAGTGACTCAGCCCCTGCAACAGGGTTAGGGGCAGAGAACCCCAGTGGAGAGGGGAACCCGGCCCGGCAGAGACAGCAAGGGCTGTTCGTTGCTCCAGCCTTTCCGTTCACCTTCACACTCTCCTGGGCGAGACTACACTCAATCATATGACCTACTGAAGAGATAAGTCTTCAGTAAAGACTTAAAGGTTGAGACCGAGTCTGCGTCTCTCACATGGGTAGGCAGACTGTTCCATAAAATGCATAACTCACTGTTGTATAAACAAACTATTCAGACATCCGCTTCACATTACCCTCTGCTTCGTTTACTAAATTCTGGCATTAGTAAATTCTATCCACACACCAAAAACAAATAACATATTTGCATACACATAACTAGAAAGCATGAATTAAATACCATTCTTGCTTAAATAATGCAATTCAACATTTCTCATCACCCAATTTCTATTACTTTTTTCACACAGGAAACCCTCTACAATCTCTATCCTCTACCACTGTCTTTCCATCTAATGTTTCTTTAACAGATAACTTAAAAATAATTGGTTATAGTCAAAACAAACAAAACATCTGTTCCCAGAGATGCAACTTAAACTACTCTGTTATACTATCCGCTGTGTGTTGCTAGGACAATCTCTTTCGTATAAACGTATCAATTAAACCAGTCAGTCAATGTTATCAATCAATTTTCAATCAATTTTATTTTATATAGCCCTTCTTACATCAGCTAATATCTCGAAGTGCTGTACAGAAACCCAGCCTAAAACCCCAAACAGCTAGTAATGCAGGTGTAGAAGCACGGTGGCTAGGAAAAACTCCCTAGAAAGGCAAAACCTAGGAAGAAACCTAGAGAGGAACCAGGCTATGAGGGGTGGCCAGTCCTCTTCTGGCTGTGCCGGGTGGAGATTATAACAGAACCATGCCAAGATGTTCAAAAATGTTCATAAGTGACAAGCATGGTCAAATAATAATCAGGAATAAATCTCAGTTGGCTTTTCATAGCCGATCATTAGAGTTTAAAACAGCAGGTCTGGGACAGGTAGGGGTTCCATAACCGCAGGCAGAACAGTTTAAACTGGAATAGCAGCAAGGCCAGGCGGACTGGGGACAGCAAGGAGTCACCACGGCCGGTAGTCCCGACGTATGGTCCTAGGGCTCAGGTCTCTCAGTTGGCTTTTCATAGCCGATCATTTAGAGTTGAAAACAGCAGTTGTTATCTTGTTGTTATAAAATGTTATCTTACATACTCTGCTTCCTTCCAACACTGTTTCATTATTCTTAGTGTTTGTTTAATAATTATATTATTCTCTGAGTTCCCTTACTTCACTTTCCATGAATATAAGACATTCGTTTCTCTAGGCGTTGTAAACTACATCCTATTACCTCTGTTATCAACTAAAATTATAGCCACCTCTTATGAAACCCCCAATCCGTCATTATTTAGAATACAGCAGATCTAGGCAACTGTCCTTTCTAAGTAGGCTACAAGTAACACCGAACACATGCTGTAGTTGACCAGCATATATTGAATTTATATCCATAGTATTAATATTCAATGTAGTGATTGACATTACGCCACCATTCTCAATCAGCATGTCTATGGTAGTGATCTCTAAGATTGTTACATAGTTGATTAAGTTTCTCGATACTCTCCGTCTACGGCCCACTGTAAAATAACTCTGTCCCCCCTTCCTGGGGTCCAGTCTCCCTTCATAGCTGCCCAATCCTTTCCTACCACTATCTGTCTCACTGCACTTTTCAATTCCCCCGTGTATAACTTAAAACTTGCAGTGAGCCCTTCCATATCTCTCCTGAATCCCTCTATTCCTGTTTTTGGGTGTACCACCCCTTCTACGGCTCGGACCACATCTCTCTGGGTCCATGCCCTGTATACATCTAAGGTTGGGTTGCCGGGGCTCCCTCAGCCCCTGCCAATGAATTGGGTAAGGCTATAATTGGGTACTGGCCCCCTCCTACTTCCTCATCTCCTGACTCATGCTGACTCCCTCCTGAGCTCAGCTCTGAGTCCTCCTGTTCCTCCCTCCTAACTGGACTTTTGTTGTGGGGTTCAAGTCTCCTTAGGGGCATGGGTTTAGTCAAATGTTACAATGTATGCATCAATATTAAACTCATTGGGACACTAATTTTCATTACAGATAACATCAAACAAAAAACATGGGTACACTTTCAGTTATTGTGAAAACTTGTATCACCTTTCAATGCCTTAGCTTTGAAATGTAAATGTTTATAAATATTCAGATTGAGTTATCTTTCTAAAATGTGTATAGTATGCAAAGTTATTTAGCTACATGTATTAACACCACAGCATGGAGAAAGTCAAGAGGAAGCAGTGGAGTGAGGTGGACATGTTCCATGCCATGGAGGACTGCGGGGCAGGGATAGCTATCCGCCAGGCTGCCAAGGTTAGGCATCTTTTGATTTTAGGAGATGACCGCGTGCATGTCAATTTTATCTGCTAGTAACAGTTTTATTTTCTTATCTACCAAGGTGCATGGTGTACCTCGGCAGACCCTGGCAGACAGGCTGAGCGGCCGGGTGACCCATGGTTGTTGCAGTGGACCACCCACATTGCTTGCACCAGAGGATGAACATTCTCTGGTGCAGTACTGTATCTACTGCGCCAGCCATGGGTTCCCCTTCACCAGACAGAGGCTGATGAAATATGCAGACAAAATGCGCAGGTATTTGGTGTTTTATGTGTTGTGACGTCACGAGAGGCTACACAGCTTTCAGCGGGATTGCTCAAGTAGTGCAAGGAGACAAGGTTCAAACAAAACAAGGATTTTATTATAGGTCTTGGGAAATTAACGAAAATATAACAAAATTCTGTTCTCTTGTGGCTCTTTAAGGGTTAACAGTTCAGGGATGTCTCTTCCACATCCAAAGTCATAATTCTCACTCGCTCAGATAACTTTTCCCCAGCCTTACTGTAGTCCACGTTGCAGCTAGTGGCCAACCCAGCAAAAAGTCCTTCCAAATGTCTCTCACGTATTTCCACAAGTGCATATATCCAAAGGTGAGTATTTCCCAAAGGTAAGTATCTCCAAATCCTTATATTCCTCATGGAAGTGGACGTGCAGCACTCTTGTCCTCCAGAGAGCCCAGGTTGGAGACTGTTTCTTCACCCCCCCACACACTCCCTCAGTGTGTCTCTTCCCTTCCCAAACCTTCAGCTCATCAGCTCCTCATTTGTTTCAGCTGCGTGGGAAGATTGGCCATAGAGGGGTGGAGTTCCCGACCATACCAGCAGATGGAGCCATAGCTGTCTGGGTTTGCAGCCACCTCAGGGGGATGTAACGTCCCTCCAGGACACAGCCTCTCGTGACATCACACATCCCCCTCCTCGGGACCGACGTCCTCGTCGGGGTAAAGGCAGCGAAGAAGGCATCACGCCGGGAGAGGGCGTCCGCATTGCCGTGGTGCTTGCCAGACTGCTCTCTCTTCAACTCCTCCAACTCTAGGACCAGGGACTCAGCCTCCTGTTGTCTCTCCTTGAGTTTCTTACTGAACGCATCAGCCTTGGTTTTAGCAGAGTTTAGCTTCTGTTGAGCAGCTTTCAGTTCCTTCTCTCTCTCTGCCTCCCGCATTCTTCATCTTGTTCTCCAACACCTTGTACTTCTCCTCTGCCTTCTTCTGGACCTCCTTACTACTGCGCAGGGTCTCCTCACACTCCTCGATGGTCCTGCGCAGCCTCTCCAGCTCCTCCTGTTGCTTATGGAAGGAGCTCTGTTGGAGTTTAGCCTGGAGGATATCTAACTCTTCTGTCTTCATGTCTAACTGTTGCTTTAACAAACGATACCTCTCAGCGGTCCCCTTCAGACCAGACAATTCTTTGTCCAGATTCTGTAGCTCCGTCTCTGTGTCGGTCTGGGCACCTGCCATCCCTATCAGAGCCCGGGCGGGAGTGAGTAATTCGGAGGATTGCACCGGAGCCTTCCCAGGATGAGTCTTGCCTCTCCGTTTCCGAGGTACTCGGGTTATCCTCTCCTGAGACTCTCTCCAGAGTGGGTAAAAGGCTGGGCAGTCTCGTCCAATTAGGACAGGGACGGGGAGGGAATCAACCACCCCGCCGTCGTGTGTATGGTTCCCCGTGTGCTGGTCATTGTAAGTTCAGTAATGGGGTATTCTCTGGTGTCTCCATGGACACAGGAAACTGGGAGGACTTTCCCCGGGGTCAGACACGTTGGGCCCACAAATCCTTACGCACCAGGGTGGCCCGGCTACCAGAATCCAGTAAGGCCTCCACATCATGGTGATTCACAGTTACCGGGCAGGTGGGGGGTCGATCTGGGCCGCCATCTACGACTCCCAAGAGCGAGGCAAAACGGTGTGTGGGTGCTGAGCTGGAGGACTCCGCAGTGGGCATAGGTTCATCGGCTGGTTTCCCACACTGCCAGGAGATATGTCCCATCTCCCCCACACCGGTAACACTGTCGAGTTTCCCCCCTCCTGGTGTACTCTTCTTGGACCCGCCTGGTTTCTGGCTCCCCCTGGAGCCGGGATAAGTCCTGACGTGGCTGGGTTCGAGACCTTGGGGGTCCTTTGGACGGGTTCTTCCCCATTTGTGGTGGGGCCGCCCTCCTGGGGTCTTTTCGGGAAGCATTCAGCATCTCCGCTGTGGCCTGGTACTTTTCCACAGCTTCCACGGTCAGATCAGCCGTGGTCAAGGCCTGTTGACTGATGAACCGTTTTGCCTCATAAGGCAGGGGCGCGTAGGTAACGATCCACCACAACGGCCTCCACCACCGCCGCTGCTGTATTCCTCTGCGGATCCAGCCATTTCCTTGCGATTCGGACAAGTTCATGCATCTGCGCCCGAGGAGGTTGGTCTGGTTGGAAGGTCCAGCTGTGAAAGCGCTGGGCCATACCAAACTTTGTGAGTCCATATCTGCTGAGGATCTCAGACTTCAGGGCATCATAGTCAGTAACCTGGTCAGGGCCCAGGTCCCGGACAGCATTCAGCGATTCCCCGGTTAGAAAGGGGGCTAACAGACCAACCCACTGTTGCTTGGGCCAGGCTTCCCCTAGTGGCCGTGGCCTCAAATGCATGCAGGTATGCCTCAATGTCATCGGTAGCTCCCATCTTAGATATAAAGTCACTTGCCTTTATTGGGCGGGTATTTTGGACCACCCTCTGTCTCTGCAACTGCAATTCCTCTGCCTTCAGAAGGTTGGCTTTCTTTTGCTCCTCCAAGAGAGCCACGTTTGCTTGCATCTGGGCTTGCTGGCCAGCAACAAGGGCTTTCAATATGTCCTCCATTTCAGTCGGGCGGGGAGCCTACGGCCAACTTGGAAAACTGGGTGATCAAACCTTCGGTATCCTCCTCTGACATGCACTATTAACGCTTGAGCTTGCCTGTATTCTCCACCACCTGTGACGTCACGAGAGGCTACACAGCTTTCAGCGGGATTGCTCAAGTAGTGCAAGGAGACAAGGTTCAAACAAAACAAGGATTTTATTATAGGTCTTGGGAAATTAACGAAAATATAACAAAATTCTGTTCTCTTGTGGCTCTTTAAGGGTTAACAGTTCAGGGATGTCTCTTCCACATCCAAAATCATAATTCTCACTCGCTCAGATAACTTTTCCCCAGCCTTACTGTAGTCCACATTGCAGCTAGTGGCCAACCCAGCAAAAAGTCCTTCCAAATGTCTCTCACGTATTTCCACAGGTGCCTATATCCAAAGGTGAGTATTTCCCAAAGGTAAGTATCTCCAAATCCTTATATTCCTCATGGAAGTGGACGTGCAGCACTCTTGTCCTCCAGAGAGCCCAGGTTGGAGACTGTTTCTTCACCCCCCACACACCCCCTCAGTGTGTCTCTTCCCTTCCCAAACCTTCAGCTCATCAGCTCCTCATTTGTTTCAGCTGCGTGGGAAGATTGGCCATAGAGGGGTGGAGTTCCCGACCATACCAGCAGATGGAGCCATAGCTGTCTGGGTTTGCAGCCACCTCAGGGGGATGTAACGTCCCTCCAGGACACAGCCTCTCGTGACATCACAGTGTTTATGTAGATTGGTGGACTGACTGTTCTCAATGTGTGTGATGTAAATGTGGATGTGTATGGTGACGCCAAAACAAACATTTTCATCCTGGATGGACAATTATATATTCTATTCTATTGTAGGTTTCAGCACCCAGGGGAAACAATCCCACCACTGGGGAAGAGGTGGTGGGAAATGTTCAGGAGGAGGCACAAGAACCTGAGCATGAGGAGGCCGGACACCCTGGACAGGGGGAGAGCTGAGAGTGCCACACATCCGACGATGGACACCTTCCTCACTTCTTATGAAAAGCACTTGGAGGAGAGTGGGTTGATGGAGAAACCCAGACAAATCTATAACTGCGATGAGTCTGGGTTTCGTAGCGACCAGAGCAGGCACAAAGTGCTGGCTCCCCGGGGCGCAAAACACATGTACCAGCAGGCTCCGGGGACCAAGGTGCACATCACAGTGCTGGCATGCTTCAACGCAGCTGGGGAGGACATCCCCCCATTTATCATCTACCCCAAGTGTTTCCCCGGTGGCCACTACACACTGGGAGGCCCCCCCCCCCAAGCCTTGTATGGACGGTCAAACAGTGGCTACATTGACGGGGACCTGTTCAGGAAGTGGTTTCAGCACTTCATTAATCATGCAGTGAAGGAGCGCCCTCTCCTTCTCCTCTTCGATGGGCACAAGAGCCACATGGACCAGGAGGTGCTTGCGGCGGCACTAAGGGAAGGGGTTATACTTCTTTGTCTTCCACCACACTACACCCATGTCCTGCAGCCGCTGGACGTGGCATACTTTGGACCTTTAAAGGCTGAGTTCTCCAAGGTAGCTCCTACATGGTAAACAAATCAGAATTTGCCCAAGTATTCCGCTACCTGTACCAGCGATGCAAGGACATGTGCTATGTGGTGGAAGGGTTTAAGAAGTGTGGCCTCTTCCCTTTTGACCCTTCAGCCATTGAAGGGTCCCGTTTAATGCCGTCTCGGTCCCTACCGGGTCCCACCACCGCCTCTCCTGGAACCAGCAGCACTGTGCCGTCCATCAGCACCTCCTCCCCAGTGACCACAGGAGGACCCTCAGCACCTGCTCCAGTCCCAGCCCCAGTTCCAGTCCCAGCTCTAGAAGAGTACCCCCTAATAGAGGGGGGGCTGATAGCGAAGGACCTGGGGCACATCCTTACTGTTCTGAAGTATCGGCTGGACCGATACAGAAGACTCCCTGTGGTCGCCACATGCCTCACCGGGGAGGAATACACGCGCCAGTGGCAGGAGAGGGGTGAGAAGGAGAGGGCAGAGGCAGAGGAGAAAGAGCGTCGGGCAGCCCTCAAAACACAGAGGGCACAGGAGAGGGCTGCCATGGATGAGACCATTGACGCCATCACCTCTGCTGGACTACCTGCTGGAACCACTCCTGACAGCTGCATCACCAATACCAGTGCCTCCCAGTGTGCAACACCTGTAGGAGCCGCCGGAGTCCCCAGCTGCAGAAGGCGGCCACGTGCCTACTCTCCCGGCCACACCATCGTCGGCCCCTCAACCCCACCATTACAAACACCAGCTCCTCCAAGCCATTGGCGGCGGTTTTGTCCACCACCACGATGCACACCACCCCCCTGTCTGTCACCACCAACATGGCCTCCTCTGGACCAACTGCCTCCTCCGTCTCCCCTGGTCACACCACCATAGCAGCCTCGTCTGGTGTCCCTGCCCCCTGAAATTTGAATACCGCCACCTCCACAGGTAAACACATGTTAAATTACAAAAAAATGACTGTTATGTTTTATAAAACAGCAATGTAAAAAAAAACATATCTACAGTCCATAACACCAGCCCTCAAGTCACCTCCACCTCCTCCAAAACTTCTGCAGCTTCCTCCAGAGGTATTGATGTAAAAAAGTTGAAAAGGGTTTTCATGCAACATGCTCTGTCTAGCACTACTTTTTCTCAAACTGCAGCACAGAAAAGGAAGAGAAAAGCTCCACCGGTCACGCCACCCATGGCACCACTCTCAGGTACTTCATAATCAGTTTTTCTCTCTCTCTCAGTTGTATCAATTACTATTGTTGTTGAAGAACTTCTACATTTTGCAAAACCATATTAATCAATTTTTATAATGTTTTTATAAAAGAAGACACCACCTGCTGTGCTCGCTGCGGGGAGCATGATCCGCCTGCAAGCTCCCCTCAGGAGTGTAGATCCGAGGTGCCATGGGTGTGCTGTGACTTCTGCCAGCACTGGTTCCACTGCAGGTGTGTGCAGTGGGATCCAGAGGTAGAGGTGGAGCTGGATTTTTATTGTGATTTTTGTCACAATATAAGGATGGAGGTCGAGATTTAATTGTTTGTTTTGTTTGTGTTCATATGAAATTATTTATTTGTACAAAAAAATAAATGTCTAAAATAGAATATATATATATATATATATTTATTCAACCCATCTTGTGTATTTCTTCCTTTACTTTCCAAGTGCATCTCTGCAACACAAACTCCAACAGTGTTTTCATTGTTTATGTCAATACACATAACTGAAATTAAAGTTTTATTTGATGTAAATTATTAATACTCATATTTTAGTATTCAACTGTTATCTACTTTCTCGAAACATAAGATTAATCTGTAAAACAAACTATTAGACATTATTTGGTTACAACACTGAATATGTTGGTGAAGAACCATTTCTTAAGAGTCCACAGGAGGGCGCACCAGGCTACGCAATGAAAAGTTGACAGGCAAGTCAACTATCTAGTAAACATTTCGGAGGTTGGTGTCTCTTTTTTCAACAAAATTAAACGGATATATCGTGTAATTGAACAAAATAGTAAGGTGGCCAATAACTGGGGACTGTATGCCGATAATACGGGACATATTTTTTTTGCTAAACCGCTTATCAAAAAGCTGATAATAGTAGTATTTCCACTGAAATGTCAAACATGCTAATTGCTAACCCGTTAGCTAACATTTATAGGACACCAATAATCACAAAATGTTGATGGCTTGATCACAAGATAACACCGTTGAAGGTAATATATTTCTTAAACGCTGTTGAATATGCTGATTATACGGGGTTCCATGCTAGCTATATAGCTACCGGTAAATGTGTAATTAAGCCGAGACCAACTAGCTAACTAGTTAGCAACAGTGTGAGAAGTACAAAAAAGTGCGCGTACTGCGCTTGCTAGAAAGGCTAGGCCGCACATTGGTTTCATACGGCTTTGTTCACCAAATAAGGCTATACAAGTAGGAGAAATATCACGATGTCAACACAGACTGCGTTAAACTTACCCCAAGTATGTTTGATTCTTGCCTAAATTTGATTTCACACAATTCACAGAAAACACAGCTTGGACCACAATATACAACGGCTGCCATACTCACTTGATGCAGATAGCTATGCTAACGCTAGCCGCCTCAATTCAGCGAGTGAATGAACACCGTTTCCCGGTTGGCCTCAGTCAGACATCAGCTGCACACACGAGTAAGAAAGCGTGATTCTTTTTACGAGTTTATACATTTAATTTATGTTGTCTTCATTTCCTTAGCATAGTTACAATCCATGCCGGGCACTCACCTTTTCCACGGTCCACCCTTTCCCGTATTGACCTAGCTAACGTTAGCTCTTCACACAGAGTAGCAGCACGTTTTACAGATAACCCAGGGTAGGAAATACCGCCAGCCTTCCAGGCCAACCGGAGAGCGCGTCTTCTTTCGGTTTCAGGGAGGAGGGATTTCCTGAATAGTAACATCCAATTGGTTCCTACAAATACGATGCACGGTTTTCACTGGAGCGCACAGACACAAACTCAACATTGACGTAAAAATGAAAACAAACATTTGATATTTGGAACCAGTGACGACCACTAGTCATGGTAAATACCACGGGCGCGTGCACACGCCAATCATACATCGACTTTGAATGGACTATTCAAATAAACAGGTGGATGGATGAATTTCGGGCGGCAGGTAGTTTAGTGGTTAATAGCGTAGTGCCAGTAACCGAAAGGTCGCTGGTTCTAATCCCCAAGCCGACTAGGTGAAAAATATGTCGATGTGCCCTTGAGCAAGGCACTTAACCCTAATTGCTCCTGTAAGTCGCTCTGGATAAGAGCGTCTGCTAAATGACTAAAATGTAAAATGTAAATGAATGAACCATTTTTACACAATATGGTCTGGCTCCAGCCTAGCCCTTGATCATGAGTTCTATTACATTACACATAAGTCATTGGACGAATGCGTCTTCTGTAGGGGTGGGGGTGTTTTGTTAAGATCCAAGACACTTGGTCTGAACATGAACACGAATCGCTTGCGGTAGTTTTGGAAGCATAAGGACCTTATCTTGCATATCGGTGAAATTTTTGTTTTTTTAACTAAAAGTTAAATTGACACAAACCTTTATAGGGTTAGGGTTCCCACAGCCATATTTCCATGTTACAGCACTTGGCCACGTAGCAAATTTCAGGTCTGCTGAGCGCAAACTTGAACTTTGTGAACATTCGGTGCAACTTCCACGTGCGTTTAACGTTACTGTGAACACTGAGGCTGTACACACTTTAAGTTACAGTTTCAGACAGTGGTCAAATAGGCTACTGTGGTTATTTGATCATAATGTAGGCCTACCATCAAAAACAATGGAGAAAATGCATCCCATAACATTTTAACATGAAAATAGCTGTTCTATCATTCAACTTACAGAAGCAGCCAATGTGTGGTGTTCAATGTAAGCCTACATTCCATGAGACTTTTGAAAAAAAACATGCAGGGCTTGACATTAACATGTTTATCCACTTGTCCTTCAGACAAGGAGGTGACTGAAAATGTTGTGTTATTTGATGCAAGAAACCACTTTACAAAATAAAATGAATTATTATTCCAATACCATTATTACAGAGAATCAGACAAATTATGCTACCCTCTGCCTATTGGCTACTTAGCTTATTCTGTCTCAAAATACAACACTTACCCGACTAGCTTTTCAAAGATCTCTAGAAATGTACATGTTTTGTGCTCTTGTAGGAAGCAATCACTCCCCCATTGTTGACTACAAATGATCTATAACTGGGATAATAACTCATTAACTAGCAAAGGATATGAACAAATGTGCACACGTGGCTACATGCAGCTCTCGCTTTGATCTCAAAACAAGCGCATCTACTCACGACCCTCATGCTGTAAACACAGTCCAGTTTAAAGTGAATGGCACAGATCCATATATGGCAATGGTATATTTGCATATATACTTACTGCAATTGTGATTTGTTATGCCACACATGTCTGTGTAGAGTACAGAGTCGTGCATGTCAATGCAATAGAATCTTACTCCGATGCATTCTGCCTCCAACAAAATCTCTTGCATTATTTGTTTTACATACTAATTCTTGCATAGTTGGTTTTGTTTCGGTATGTTGCATTGATGGTTAATATTGCGTTTATTCGATCACAATTCCCACAGTAAAGGGAAACATTGACTAAGGGGGAAAACTCAAGAAAGTTGAGTGAAGTTCAATCTCGTGCTTCTCGGTGCGGGCTGATATTTCTTATACGTGGCAGTCCCGCGCATGCACGCAGTTTAGAGGGAACATTGGTGTGGACTACCTGTGCTAAATAGCTACAGTGCCTTCGGAAAGTATTCAGACCCCTTGACTTTTCCCACATTTTGTTACGTTACAGCCTTTCTAACCATTCTTCTCTGCAGATCCTCTCAAGCTCTGTCAGGTTGGATGGGGAGCGTTACTTCACAGCTATTTTCAGGTCTCTCCAGAGATGTTAGATTGGGTTCAAGTCCGGGCTCTGGCTGGGCCACTAAAGGACATTCAGAGACTTGTCCCGAAGCCACTCCTGCGTTGTCTTGACTGTGTGCTTAGGGTCGTTGTCCTGTTGGAAGGTGAACCTTCACCCCAGTCTGGTCTCCCGAGTGGCGCAGTGGTCTAAGGCACTGCATCGCAGTGCTAGCTGTGCCACTAGAGATCCTGGTTCGAATCCAGGCTCTGTCGTAGCCGGCCGCGACTGGGAGACCCATGGGGCGGCGCAAAAATTGGCCCAGCGTCGTCCAGGGTAGGGGAGGGAATGGCCGGCAGGGATGTAGCTCAGTTGGTAGAGCATGGCATTTGCAATGCCAGGGTTGTGGGTTAGATTCCCACGGGGGGCCAGTATGAAAAAAAATAAAATAAAAATGTATTCACTAACTGTAAGTCGCTCTGGATAAGAGCGTCTGCTAAATGACTAAAATGTAAATGTAAATGTAAGTCCTGAGTGCTCTGGAGCAGGTTTTCATCAAGGATCTCTCTGTACTTTGCTCCGTTCATCTTTGACTCGATCCTGACTAGTCTCCCAGTCCCTGCCGCTGAAAAACATCCCTACAGCATGATGCTGCCACAACCATGCTTCACCGTAGGGATGGTGCCAGGTTTCCTCCGGACATAGAGTTCAATCTTGTTTTCATCAGACCAGAGAATCTTGTTTCTCATGGTCTGAGATTCTTTAGGTGCCTTTTGGCAAACTCCAAGCGGGCTGTCATGTGCCTTTTACTGAGGAGTGGCTTCCGTCTGGCCACTCTACCATAAAGGCCTGATTGGTGGAGTGCTGCAGAGATTGTTGTCCTTCTGGAGGGTTCTCCCATCTCCACCGAGGAACTCTGGAGCTCTGTCAGAGTGACCATCGGGTTCTTGGTCACCTCCCTGACCCAGGCCCTTAGTCCCCGATTGTTCAGTTTGGCCGGGCGGCCAGCTCTAGGAAGAGTCTTGGTTGTTCCAAACTTCTTCCATTTAAGAATGATGGAGGCCACTGTGTTATTGGGGACCTTCAATGCTGCAGAAATGTTTTGGTACCCTTCCCCAGATCTGTCAACTGCGGGACCTTATATAGACAGGTGTGTGCCTTTCCAAATCATGTCCAATCAATTGAATTTACCACAGGTGGACTCCAATAAAGTTGTAGAAACATCTCAAGGATGATCAATGGAAACAGGATGCACCTGAATTTTCTGAATTTCTAAAAACCTGATTTCGCTTCGTCATTATGGGGTATTTATTGTGTGTAGAATGTTGAGAAAAAATACATATTTAATCCATTTTAGAATAAGGCTATAACATAACAAAATGTGGAAAAAGTAAAGGGGTCTGAATAATTTCCGAAGGCACTGTATCTGATTCTCCGAACACCTGTATGTAAACGGAAGACAGACACCACAAACATGTTGTCACTGAAAAATACTGTCAGCTGCAACTGTGTTAAAAATTGATTAAAAACGGATTAAAACAGTGTGTATTTTGTATTTGTGAAATTATTTTGATGTGATATGAAAGTAGAGGGATTTATGTTTCTAGAACTGTACCGCAATTGAGAATCAATTCACGTTTAGATGGAGTATTTGGCTGTTTTGGCTTCCAGAGCCAATTCACCCTTTAAACAGAATATGTAAGGTCCTTGGACTAAGGAGTGATGTTACGCTCCTTTAGTCCAATATTGAGCTAGCTCCAGCAGATACTTCCTTAGGCCTTCATTACAATACTACAATAAAATATGAGATTGATCAAACAGAGACTGAGAACTGTGATACATTTTCAATGTAATTGTTACAACTTGAAATAAATTACAATGTCATATACATACATTTATTGACAGAATTCATGAATAAATGGTTGATAAGACTACTCGTTTTGAGTTGGATAAATTATCTCTGTCACATTGTCACTAAATGGCAGGTACTCAGTTATTTCTCTATAATTTACAGTATTTAATGTCACAGCAGCTTCTCAGCATTTTTCAACAGCATGCAAGAGCATGCTACTAAACAGCATTGAGCTCATAGTCTTTGGTTGTTGTTGCTATGAAGACTGGGGTGAGCCCAAATTAAAGAGGATAGGTGCATTATATTAGCATTTTGCCTCTTGCCACATGATGACATAATAGAGAATAGAGATACAACTGTTTCCAAGAGAAATGTATAATACAAAAGCTGGGGAAGAGGTTGTTGTGGGTGTTGGAGGCAGCTGTATCCATTGAGCCATACAGGACAATACGGGAGAAAGGGAGATGCTTTTCTGCCAAGTGTAGTTTACATTGTTCTGTTCATCAAGTTTATCTGGGTCAGCCTCCGTAGATGCCCTCGTTCAACTAAGGTAGGTAGGCCATAAGCAGCAAGATGAAGACCTAGACTCAGACCAAGACTCTTATTTGACCTTACAGTCAAATAAGGCATCTTCCCCAGTGGGCAACACTGGTTGAAATTACATAATTTCAAACAGTTTGCCCAATGGGTCCTCCTAAGTGTTAGCCATTGCATTCCTACCCGGCTCCCACATTAGGGAATTAACATTGGGGTGCTGATACTTTGCCGCCGGCAAGGCAAGCAGAACAAGGTGCCCCCTCAGTGTTGTGTTAGTCCTACTTGGCCACTAGCTCTGGTCCATCGCGTGATGACAACAACGAGTTGCCTCTGCAGAGGTAACTCGTTGTCGTTGCACGATGGACCAGAGCTACTTGGCCAAATAACTCTGACAAGAGATGGTATTCAGTGAAAGATCTTGACCACATGAGTTGAGAGACTACCAAAGATCATGGCCTGGTCCAAAACTGTAAAAATATACCCAGACCTCAGGAGCTGAGGCCTAGACAGTCCCAGACCAGAATCATGTCGATGTGGTCTCCAGTGGTGTCAAGATCCAGACTTCACACTCCGTCCAGACTCTATCCATGTCTTTTCTTTTAACCTGATCAGCCTATTTTAAAGAGTGTCTTTGCACTGTGTCCCCTCCACTATTTATACCAGGCATATAACATCCTGTGATTGTGATCATCACATAGTCCATCACCACCACATTCCTCTACTAATAACCAGCTTTTCCTTCTACATTTCCTTCGACACCCTAAATTGTGTGTGTGTGAGAGAGAGAGAGTGTGTGACATTCTCTCTGTGAGCAGTGGCAGTGAGTATAGAAGATAGACATTTGCATCATTACTCCTGGTAGCGGAACTTCTGCTAGATGTCGAAGATGTGTCGCTGCAGTGGCAATGATGATGATGATGATGTATGTGTGTGTGTGTGTGGTGTGCTCACACGTGTGTGTGCATGTGTGCGTGAAAGCATGTATGCACATGTGTGTGTGTGTGTGCATGTGTGAGTTTCTCAATCTACCCATCTAGCCCTGTGCTCCCTCAGAAGCCCTTTACATGGCAGTAGGCCTCCAGGCTGGAAAAGAGGATGTAGATGAACCAGAGGCCAAAGAAGAACAGGGTGGTGAGCACCTTGGTGACCTTGGGGCCCCCCAGCTCACCCCCTACAGACGGCCGGCGGCGGAGCATCAGCACCCCCATGTTGATGAAGGCGAAGATGGTGAAGAGCGTGACCGAGAAGGCCAGGGAGCCGGGGTCCACGCGGAAAGCTTGACCTTTGGTCTCCCAGTAGATGGCAGCGATGGACCACGCCACCCCGATGCCCAGGAAAACGTTGACCGCATTGCTACCTGTCACGTTGCCCACCGACGCGTCGGCATACTGGTCCTGGGTGGCAGCGACTTTACTGGCAAAGGTGTCTATGGAAAGAGGTTGGGGTTAGAGTTTAGAATATGGGGATGGGTTGAAAATAAGGTTAGGACTAGGATGACTAAGGCTGGGAGAGGTTTAAATAGAGGTAGGGAGGTATGGTTTGGGGTTATAGTTCAAATCAAATCAAATAAGTGAGAGTTAGTGCAAGAGTTAGGTTTAGGGTAAATAGCTAGCTTGGATTGAAGATAAAGTAACTTAAAGCAGACACTCAATCACACACACACACACACACACACACCTCCAACCCCCCCAACACACACACACACACACACTCACCAGGGATGGAGGTGCCCAGAGCCACAAACACCACAGCAGTGACACTGTCTTTGAGGCCCACGGTGCAGCCGAAGTGGGAGGCCAGGTCCCCGATGACGGTGGTTAGTAAGCCGATGACAATGATGGACACCACAAAGCAGGCCCAGCCGTTCCAGTACTCGGTAGGCGGCACGCAGGCAAATAGAATCTTCCAGAATACCGTCACAATGTGCATGAAGTAGTCAAAGCAGTTGGGCAGTCGCCGCTCTACTCCATCTTCCTCGTCACCTGGCAAAACAAGGCAGGTAGAGGACAGTGACAGACAGCGTTTATCGATGAGCATTTAGTATTTATCGATTAGCATACATTTGCCGGAGAAAAGACCAAACCATGATACAAACAAACCGTACAGACAAACAAACACGCAAGCACACACACACGATATACTGTATTATATACACATTATATATACGTATCAGTACATATGTGAATTATACAGAGTACCAGTCAAAAGTTTGGAAACACGTACTCATTCAAGGGTTTTTCTTTATTTTTTACTATTTTCTACATTGTAGAATAATAGTGAAGACATCAAAACTATGAAATAACATATATGGAATCATGTAGTAACCAAAAAAGTGTTAAACAAATCAAAATATATTTTATATTTGAGATTCTTCAAAGTAGCCAACCTTTGCCTTGATGACAGCTTTGCACACTCTTGGCATTCTCTCAACCAGCTTCATGAGGTAGTAACCTGGAATGCATTTCAATTAACAGGTGTGCCTTGTTAAAAGTTAAATTGTGGAATTTATTTCCTTTTTAATGCGTTTAAGCCAATCAGTTGTGTTGTGACAAGGTAGGGGTGGTATAAAGAAGATAGCCCTATTTGGTAAAAGACCAAGTCCATATTATGGCAAGAACAGCTCAAATAAGCAAAGAGAAACGACAGTCCATCACTACTTTAAGACATGAAGGTCAGTCAATACGGAACATTTCAAGAACTTTGAAAGTTTCTTCAAGTGCAGTCGCAAAAACCATCAAGTGCTATGATGAAACTCGCTCTCATGAGGACCGCCACAGGAAAGGAAGACCCAGAGTTACTGTTCAGAGGAGACTGCGTGAAATCAGGCCTTCATGATCGAATTGCTGCAAAGAAACCACTACTAAAGGACACCAATAAGAAGAAGAGAATTGCTTGGGCCAAGAAACACGAGCAATGGACATTAGACCGGTGGAAATCTGTCCTTTGGTCTGATGAGTCCAAATATGAGATTTTTGGTTCCAACCGCCGTGTCTTTGTGAGAAGCAGAGTAGGTGAACGGATGATCTCCACATGTGTGGTTCTCACCGTGAAGCATGGAGAAGGAGGTGTAATGGTGTGGGGGTGCTTTGCTGGTGACACTGTCTGTGATTTATTTAGAATTCAAGGCACACTTAACCAGCATGGCTACCACAGCATTCTGCAGCGATACGCCCTCCCATCTGGTTTGTGCTTAGTGGGACTATCATTTGTTTTTCAACAGGACAATGACCCAAAACACACCTCCAGGCTGTGTAAGGGCTATTTGACCAAGGAGAGTAATGGAGTGCTGCATCAGATGACCTGGCCTCCACAACCACCCAACCTTATCCCAATTGAGATGGTTTGGGATGAGTTGGACCGCAGAGTGAAGGAAAAGCAGCCAACAAGTGCTCAGCATATGTGGGAACTCCTTCAAGACTGTTGGAAAAGCATTCCTTTTGAAGCTGGTTGAAAGAATGCCAAGAGTGTGCAAAGCTGTCATCAAGGCAAAGGGGTGTCTACTTTGAAGAATCTCAAATATAAAATATATATTGATTTGTTTAACACTTTTTTGGTTACTACATGATTCCATATGTGTTATTTCATAGTTTTGATGTCTTCACTATTATTCTACAATGTAGAAAATAGTAAAAAGAAAGAAAAACCCTGGAATGAGTAGGTGTGTCCAAACTTTTGACTGGTACTGTACATGACATAACACAGGTTATGTCTGACCTCCTGAACTGACTGTGACCGCCTCAATGAACTGTTCTCTCCAGGAATGAGTTCCAATCACCACGGCCAGATTGGTGTCCTTCAAGAGTTTGTCCACGGTGCTCTATCAAAACACAAAAAAAGATTAGCAATGAGAGTGGGCAAGTATTCAACTACAAAAGCAGCTGAAAAAAGCTGACATGGCATGCTCTGAAGCACAAACTCATAAAATGTCACACACATTCCGTTTCATGACTTCTGTTCTTATCAAAACTGAAGTTAGGATAGACATGAGGGTAGAAGGGTAGCATCATTACATTACATAAATGTCCTGTCTCGTCACTTACATGACAGTTTGTGTGAAAATGTTTCTTGGCTTTGATATACTGTACATTCTATCTACATTTACATTTTACATTTTAGCCATTTAGCAGACGCTCTTATCCAGAGCGACTTACAGTTAGTGAGTGCATACATTTTCATACTGGCCCCCCGTGGGAAACGAACCCACAACCCTGGCGTTGCAAGCGCCATGCTCTACCAACTGAGCTACAGTATCTAGTCCAGTGTTTCCCGACCTGGTCCTCGGACAGCCCCCCCGAGAAAATACCCCAGCGATTCCACACGTTTTTAGAACTAGCTCACTTGATTAAACTAGTCATCTAATCACCAAGCCCTTGATAAGGTGTTCTGGTGGTGGAATAGACCAAATATGTAATGGCTGGGAGGGGGCAAAACTAGGTTGAGCAACAGCACTGCTCTATTTAATTTTATATTTACATTTTTTACCCCTTTTTCTCCCCAATTTTTGTGATATCCAATTGACAGTTCCAGTCTTGTCACATCGCTGCAACTCCCATACGGACTTGGGAGAGGCGAAGGTCGAGAGCCATGCGTCTTCCAAAACACGACCCTGCCAAGCCGCACTGCTTCTTGACACACTGCTCGCTTAACCCGGAAGCCAGGTGCACCAATCTGTCAGAGGAAACACCGTACAACTGGCGACCGTGTCAGCGTGCATGCGCCCGCCCCGCCACAGGAGTCGCTAGAGCGCGATGGGACAAGGAAATCCCGGCAGGCCAAACCCTCCCCTAACCCGGACGACGCTGGGCCAATTGTGCGTCGCCTCATGGCTCTCCCGGTCGCGGCCGGCTGCAACACAGCCCGGGATCGAACCCGGATCTGTAGTGACGCCTCAAGCACTGCAGTGCCTTAGACCGCTGCGCCACTCGGGAGGCCCAGCACTGCTCTATTCTGAAAGATGAGAAAGTGTAGTAGGAAGTAGAGATCATCCAGTTCGAGAGACTCTCAGTTAAGAGACACCTCAATCCTGTCTAATCAATCCCAGAGCACACTACATGCTAGTGGCTACAATACCGGGTCTAGTATCCCATTTGGAGTCATTCCCTGTCGGATCTGTTGGGTGAGAGGATGCCAGAGTGGGAGGGGTTAATCAAATATAACACAACACACATACAGACACGCACGCACACACTGTATATGACACAGACAAACACACACACCTTAAACTCGTAGGACTCCTCTATGATGACCTCTAGCCTGCTGTGCTCCCCTAGAATGGGCTTCCCCATCTCTGAGATACGCCTGGCGTCCTCCTCTTCTGGAGTAGGGTTCCCTAAAAGGGGAGAGGAAAGGGGAAAGTTATCTTACTACAATACATGATGGGACTATTATAAATGGAGTTAAACAAATACATATTTTGTAGTTATGATGGGGTTAGACAGTTGAACTAAGCTCATTATGCTTTTATAAGCGATATTGTTAAAGAATCAAATGGGTATATATAATTTTAATGTTCAAAAACGTTTGTAAAAATCACAGTGGGCCTTTCAATTGTTTGCAAAACATATGAGATCTTACCCTGGTTGAGCAGCAGAGCTGCAATAGGAAGAGAAAACAATTAATTTGTGATTTTGAGATGTGATTACTTATCATGCTAATCAAGCTAAAGTGATTTTTGTATTGAACCTTTATTCATTCAGGTTAGTCTCATTGAAATCAAATGTATTTTGCAAGAGAGGCCTTGTCAAAATAGCAGCAGTCGACAAAAGACAGAAGTGACCCACCTTAATACACAGTACACATGCAATGATTTGATCAACTGAGAGACATACACTTTGCACAATGTACAAACAATAAATGAATGACAGATTTATCAGATCACAATGAGCATTCTGAAAGCAACCATGCAGTGAGGACAGAATCAGTACAAATTAACCGACAACAAATAAAAAATACATATATATTCCTGCTTCTCCCTCGGCTACTAAATGCAATAGTCCAGTGAGTACATCCAAAGAGGAATAGGCTTGACTTCCATCAATGTGAAAACAAATGTGGTGGTGCTTTTTTCAATGGGAGGCCATGGGAGAGGCTGGAGCTCGGTCAACATAAAAAAAAAGCTCATTCACTATGTGAGGCCTGTTTGATTGACTAAGAGGTGCATAATGCTTACGTTGTTACTTTGGTACTGGTATGAGTGAACGAGCTTGACATCACTGTTATGTACTGTCCGTCGTATTGTGCATTTGTTATGGTTTACGACAGTGTGCTGCTTTATATATGAATGGTTGTCAGAATGAGTGGCACATGTCATTAAACGTCAGAGTGATTTACAATGTGAAACCGTGCAGACGTGCATTCTTCTACAGCAAAGCTAGATGTAACAATCATGCCGAATTTGAGAAAAACAACTTTATATCAGAGACGTGCCTACTGTGCACATACACAGTCTTGTTCTGCCTAGTGACAAACCTCTCTGGCATCTTATTGGCTAAGAGTTCCAGCCTTTCCTCTGACTTCATGGACAACGATTCCCATGGCAAGTCCCTTATCTTGTCAGTATAGTTTAAAATCTTTGGCACATCTCCCAGCCTCACTACATTCTCCCTTTAAAGATGGGCTGAACTCATTCTTCTTCTTTTTCTGTGGATTTTATATGGTGGTTGGCAACCAACTTTAAGGTGCATTACTGCCACCAACTGGACTGGAGTGTGGACCAGAGACAGTGAAGGTCTAAATCCTACCCAATAATCTTGTCTCCCTAAGGAAAGGAAATACATAATTAAATACTACATCCCCTGAACATTTCCCCAGCAGTTCACTTAATCCTGGCTCTTCAACCCCATTACTCCTCAAATCTATTAACAATCGCTCCCTTTCTCTCACATATTTCTGGCACAAATAGAACATGTTCCACTGTCTCCATCTCCTCCTGACAATGATCACACCTCCCAGTCGGATGTTTCCCCACCACTTTCAATGTACTATTTAGCCTTGTATGTCCCAGTCTCAGCCTTGTGACTACTATTTCCTACCTGCTCCCACCTTTTCCTGGATCTTATACAGGTATCTTCCCTTACTCTCCCTGTTCCACAACTCTTGTCACTTATTGTTAACCACTGTTCTTATGGGCTGAACTCATTGATTTGGCCTAGTATTTTAGCCTGCTGATTAAAAATGCAAGAAGCCATGAGCGAGAGCTGTTTTGGGGGTGTGGTTTGATGTGGGTGTGATATCCCAAACAGCCACCGTACCAACTGCGTGACGCAGCATGACACCGTGAACGTGATTGGTCAAGAATCCCAAGCTCAGAGTGTTATGAATTTCCTCTTCTCTAGAGTAGTATCTTTGACTGTGCTTGAATCTGAAAGTGCGGCAAGTGAACTGTGTGACAATAAATCGAAAATAGTGAAATCAAAGAATGGAACAAACCGAGCAAAAGCTTTAATAGAAGACAAGGACTGGTCCAATAATGCATTTCTTATTGGATTTCGTTTTTTGGACAAGGAGATTCATTTGGGAAATCCATTTGTAATATCGAAGACTGAAGAAAGCAGTGGGAAAGGTGGATTCAATCAAGGTGACTAGAAGCGGCCTTGTTTTGGTTTATTGTGTTGATGAAGAACAGAAGAAGTGTGCACTGGATCTAGCAAAATTGTCCACATCAGAAGTAACATCTATTGATATTTGGAGCAGGGCACCTGCCAAAGGAGTTATAGCTGGAGTTTCGTTGGATATAGATGAGTACCTTCGTCAGAAGATCCTAGGAGTGCACGTCGCCTGACCCGTATGGTAAATGGAAGGAAGGAGAAAAGCCTATTGATATTATTGTTGTTTGAGGAGACTCTACCTGAATATATGAAACTAGGATATGTGAGGTATGCGGTGAGAGCATCTGTGTCCAAACCATTATAGTGTGGGAATTGTAAAGGATATCAAATCAAATGTTATTTGTCACATGCACCGAATACAACCGTGAAATGCTTACTTAAATGCCCTTAACCAACAATGCAGTTTTAAGAAAATAGAGTTAACCAAATATTTACTAAATAAACTACAGTAAAGAAATATATATTGAAAAAAAGTAACACAATAAAATAACAATAATGAGGCTATATACAGGGGGTACCGGTACCAAGTCAATGTGCGGGGGTACAGGTTAGTTGAGGTAATTTGTACATGTAGGTAGGGGTAAAGTGTCGGTAGGGGTAAAGTGACTATGCATCGATAATATACAGCGAGTAGCAGCAGTGTAAAAACAAAGGGGGGAGGGTCAATGCAAATAGTCCGGGTGGACATTTGATTAATTGTTCAGCAGTCTTATGGCTTGGGAGTAGAAGCTGTTAGAGCCTTTTTGATCTAGACTTGGCGCTCCGGTACCGCTTGCCGTGAAGTAGCAGAGAGAACAGTCTATGACTTCGGTGACTGGAGTATTTGACCATTTTTGGGCCTTCCTCTGGCACCGCCTAGTATACAGTTCCTGGATGGCAGTGATGTACTGGGCCGTACACACTACCCTATGTAGCGCCTTACGGTCGGATGCCGAGCAGTTGCCATACCAGGCGGTGATGCAACCGGTCAGGATGCTCTCGATGGTGCAACTGTATAACTTTTTGAGGATCTGGGGACCCATGCCAAATCTTTTCAGTCTCCTGAGGGGGAAAAGGCATTGTCGTGCCCTCTTCACAACTTTCTTGGTGTGTTTGGACCATGATAGTTTGTTGGTCATATGGACACCAAGGAACTTTAAACTCTCATACCCGCTCCACTACAGCCCTGTCGACGTGAATTGGGGCGTGTTCGGCCCTCCTTTTCCTGTAGTCCACGATAATCTCCTTTGTCTTGCTCACATTCAGGGAGAGGTTGTTGTCTCTGACCTCCTCCCTATAGGCTGTCTCATCATTGTCGGTGATCAGGCCTACCACCGTTGTGTTGTCAGCAAACTTAATGATGGTGTTGGAGTCGTGCTTGGCCACATAGTTGTGGGTGAACAGGGAGTACAGGAGGGGACTAAGCACACACCCCTGAGGGGCCCCCGTGTTGAGGATCAGTGTGGCCTATGTGTTGTAGCGTATCCTTACCACCTGGGGGCGGCCCGTCAGGAAGTGCAGGATCCAGTTGCAGAGGGAGGTGTTTAGTCCCAGGGTCCTTAGCTTAGTGATGAGCTTTGTGGAAACTATGGTGTTGAACGCTGAGCTGTAGTCAATGAACAGCATTCTCACATAGGTGTTCCTTTTGTCCAGGTGGGAAAGGGCAGTGTGGAGTGCATTGAGATTGTGTCATCTGTGGATCTGTTTGGGTGGTATGCGAATTGGAGTGGGTCTAGGGTTTCCGGGATGGTGTTGTTGATGTGAGCCATGACCAGCCTTTCAAAGCACTTCATGGCTACCGACGTGAGTGCTATGGGACGGTAGTCATTTAGGCAGGTTACCTTCGCATTCTTGGGCACAGGGACTATGGTGGTCTGCTTGAAACATGTAGGTATTATATGGTCACGTGTCACATGTTTGTAGATGGGAGAAGTATGGTCTTGAAGAATCTGTGAATGGAAAATGTTGCAACTGTGGTGGGGATCATACTCGGGACTTCCTTGAGTGCCCTGTTAGGGTGAAGGAGGTTGAGGTGTCAAGGATCAGGGCTGTGCAGCGGATCTCCTATGTGGAGGTGGTGAAGAGAGTCGAAGGGGCAAGAGGCAACAGTGTTGAAGATATGGCGGTGGATGCATTGCAACCAGTTGCTAGTGTTTTAAGTCAATCGAGTGATCTGAAGAAGGTGGATTTTGTGGCATTTATAGCCACGGTGATTAATTGTACAGCACAAGTGTCTAAGAAGACCAAGAAGCTGGATATCATTATATCTGCAGCCGAGACATTTTTGGGGCTCAAAGACTTTACGGCAGAAGCATTGCTAAGGACTATTGTCGCTGGGAAATGTCTCGCCCTCACAGGAATCTTCTGAGCCTGTGTAGGGACCTGATTATAATTGTTGTTTTTACAGAAAAGCAGGTTGATTTTGTTTAGTAATTATTTGTTTGTTGTTGGTAGTTTGTATATTATTTTACTTATTTTTACCCAATTAAATTTTCTTTTTTGGGATCCTTAATATCCATCCGCACAGTAGGTGGCGGAATGCACATCCAATTGTTGCAAACGTCATTATACCATAGAAGAAGAAGAGTAGTATCTTTGATGACAGGTGTGTTTGTGATGCTAACGTTAGCTAAATAATGTGAGGATGTTTGAGTTGGAAAAAACCCAAGCTGTTTATGACGAACAAGTCTTGTTCTTTCAACATAACATTGGCGACAATGTATCTCTCGTTCTTTGTCTCATGTTATGTCAATCAAACTAGTCCAGAGACGCTGTGTGCGAATGCCTCAATTGGTGTCAATGAAAAAAAGGGCGGGCTATAGGTTTGTTTCTACTGCTACGATTGGATAGCATGCAGCTGTACTGTAGGTTGAGCCTGTACGAAGGTTGGGGGTTATGGACACTGGTACGAAACGCACTGCATATCAATTACCCAGAGCTCTTAACGGTGTACCTGGCACTCAGGCGCTTCCCCCTGCTTTTCTCTAGCCGGCTTGTGCTGGTCAGAACCGACAATATGTCAGTGGTGGCGTGCATTAAAGCAATATGAATGTCTAGTTTTAAATGTGGTACTTGGTAATAATGTTCATTTAACTCTAGCAGGGGTATATCGCCCCCCCCTCAGCTCCTCCTTGTACTCTATGCAAATTATCTGATATACTGTCTAATTATGCAAACTCTGAATTACTGATTTTGGGAGATTTTAACCTGGATTGGCTTTCACCAGTATCCGATAAATTAAAAGATATTTGTACTGAGCTAAATCTAACTCCGCTGATAACTAAACCAACCCGTCCCAACTTTAAGAATCCAGTAAAATCTACTCTACTAGACATTATTCTAACAAATACCCCCCATAAATACACAGCCAGTGGGGTTTTTTCAAATGATATCAGTGACCACTGCTCTATTGCTTGTATTAGAGATACCAGGCTGAAACACTCTGATCCCTGTATAATCTCTAAGATAAATTATAAACATTTCTCACAGCAAGCTTTTATCTTTGATTTATATCACTCTGAGCTTTTATCCACTTGCTGCTTTCTGGACCCGGTTTTAGCCCTTGCTTTTTTCTCTACTATTGTTACCTCTATGTCTGATAAACATGCCCCGCTTAAGAATCACAGAGTAAGAAACCAAACCAGTTCTTGGTTCTCTCCTGAATTGTCAGATCTTTTTCTGCAAAATAATCGGGCCTGGGCCTTGGCGAGGAAAACAGGTACTCCAGCTGATTGGCTGTTTTTTAGGCAATTGAGAAATAAATAATAATAATATGCCATTTAGCAGACGCTTTTATCCAAAGCGACTTACAGTCATGCGTGCATACATTTTTTTTGTGTATGGGTGGTCCCGGGGATTGAACCCACTACCTTGGCGTTAAAAGCGCCGTGCTCTACCAGCTGAGCTACAGAGAACCACATGTACTGAAGCTGTCAAAAAGGCAAAATCAAATTACTTCCTTAATGCTATGACAAATTCTGCAGGAGATCCTGCAAAATTCTGGAAAACCGTTAATTCACTGAAACGGGGGAATTCTGCTGTTTCTCTTCCTAAGCAAATTATCTCAGACTCCTGTATTCTAAGTGAAAAAAATGATATTTGTGATGCTTTTAATAAGCATTTCATCTCTGCTGGTTTTTTATTTGAAAATAAAAGTGTGGTACTGGCCAGTTAGTTGATTTTTCGTCTTGCTTTTCAACCGTTACTCTGAAAAATGGTAACCATGTTTTTAGTTTCCAGAAAATAACTGAAGCAGAGGTTCTAGCTGCCCTGTGTGCCATTGATACTAAGAAATCCTTAGGCGCTGACAATTTAGACCCGTACTTACTTATGTGTGCTGCACCTATCATTGCTGATTCAGTGACACACATTTTGAATCTAACATTAAGCACAGGAAATATCCCTAAGGTGTGGAAAGCAGCTTTTGTTCTGCCATTACATAAGGGAGGTGACGGTAGTGATTTGGAAAACTATCGACCCATCTCTAGGCTCCCTTGTCTGGCAAAGATCCTAGAATCTATAGTCAACAAACAGTTACAATCTTTTCTTTCTGTTAACAGTATTTTTAGCCCCAATCAATCTGGTTTTAGATCTAAACACAGTACCACATCGGCCACTATGCTTGTTGTAAATGATATTGCAAATGCCTTAGATGATAGAAAGCACTGTGCTGCGTTGTTTGTAGATTTGTCAAAAGCTTTTGACACTGTAGACCATGCTATCCTTTTGAGTAAGCTGTCATCTATAGGACTGGGCACTGATGCCTGTCGATGGTTTTATGACTATCTTAAAGATAGAACTCAGGCCGTCATGGTCGACGGGGTCAAGTCTGACCCCTTACAGTTACTTAAAGGGGTCCCTCAGGGTTCAATAATTGGCCCACTATTGTTCTCACTTTATATAAACAACATTGGTGATGATGTCAGATATTGTAAATTCCATTTATATGCAGATGACACAGTGATGTACTCTATTGCTCCAACAGCGGACCAAGCTTTAATGCAGTTGGAGTCTGATTGATACTACAGGGGTCTCTTTTACAGCCTAAACTTGTTTTAAACGCTAAGAAAACAAATGTCATGTTTTTTTCTAGGTCTAAACTCAATTAGAAACACTTTTGTAATCACTAGCTTGGATGGTACTCAAATTAAACAGGTCTCTGCATATAAATACTTAGGGGTATGGTTAGATGATAGGCTTTCTTTTAAAAACATGTTACTGAATTGGGAAAAAAGCTCAAATTCAAGATAGGGTTCCTTTACAGAAACAGGGCTTGTCTGTCCTCCGTAAATAGAAAACAAATTGTGCAGGCTACTTTTATGTCCGTTTTAGATTATGGTGATATTATCTATATGCATGCATCGGCAAACACATTAAAACCACTGGATGCTATTTACCATTGTGCACTCAGGTTTATCACGGGTGATAGTTACGAAACTCATCACTGTTTCCTATATCAACATGTGGGTTGGGCCTCTCTATCTGTGAGGTGAGAGCAACATGCTCTCTTGTTTATTTATAAAGCACTTCTTTTAAAACTACCTCCATATATATCATCATTAATTTCCACTAGATATACTAATTTTAAAACCAGATCACAGATGTGGATTACATTAGACTTCTGTGGTCTCCACAGAGTTGGGTAGGACTGCCTTCAGTTCCTTTGCACCTTATTTATGGAACAAACTGCAGATCCAACTTAAGTTAGACACTCTGGTGTCCCTTGCCCATTTAAAAAATGTTATGGAGGATCAATATGATGTTGTCTGTGATTGTTTCTGTTGAATTGTGTTTTTGTTTTGTATGTTTGAAATGTTCTTGTCTGTATGTCTAAAACTGTACATGTCAACATGTTTACACAGGGCACAGCCGTAAAAGAAACAGACAGGGAGAGACTCTAATCTTGGCTCACTCCCTATGGCTCACTCCCTATTGCTGGGGAGCAGTGAGCACATGCTCTCGCTTCGGGTGAATCATGTCCCCAGTTGACTCAACTCCGGTGTAGATCTTTTATCCAGGTGGAGTGGAGGCTACACCCCTGGGTGGTCTCCCTAATATGGGAAATGTTTGGCAGAGCCGACGTAGATCTTTACGCATTGCAAGAAAATGCCCAGTGTCGTTCTTTTTATACAGCAGTGTATACGCTGTGTGTCCAGGATGATTTTCCCCTAGGGACAATAAAATTAAAGGGATACTTCAGGATTTTGGCAATGAAGCCCTTTATCTACATCCCCAGAGTCCGATGAACTCGTGGATACCATTTGTATGTCTCTGCGTGCAGTTTGATGGAAGTTGCTAACGCACCTAGTATTAGCGCAATGACTGGAAGTCTAGGGTAAGTGTTTGCATGCTAGTTAGCATTGGCTGGCGAAACGACCTCTAACTTCCTTAATATTGGCTGCAGAGACATAAAAATGGTATCCATGAATTCATCTGATTCTGGGAAAGTAGATACTGTAAATCCCGAAGTATCCCTTTAATCTTATCTTATCTTATCTTATAAAACTCTTCCAGAGAGATTGCAAGTGTAGTGGTAAAAGGGTTCTAACAATATGTGCCAAACGTCTATTTTCGCTGTGTGTAACAGTGGATAGTAGGTTGAACAAACCTTTTGAGATGGCCATTTTATTCACTAACACTAACCCTCACACACAACATACCCCACTGACCTGAGATTCCTCGCTTTAGCCATTTGGGCTCTTCCAGCACAATGAAGAAGTTTTCCTGCTTCTCATATTCCTCCACATTTACAATGCGTACCTGTAGAGTCTGACTGTGGAGAGACATGCAAGCATGCACCCACACATGTGTACACACACACACACACACACACACACGCATGCACCCACACACACAGAGAGATAGAGAAGAGGGTTGTCATCAATACACATTGTTATATTTGCAGACTTTTTAAACACTTTTGATGAGGATAAAAGGAAAACATGTTATGATCACAACAATCACAGGACACCAACGATAAATATTTTGTTGAATAATACAACTACAAACACACACACGGGCGCATGCACGCACACACACACACATTTAGCAGACACTTATCCAGAGCGACTTAGTTAGTGCATTCATCTTAAGATAGCTAGGCGAGACAACCACATATCTCAGTAATAGTAAGTACAAATTAAGAGTATTTCCAAAACGCTATATCCACACATTTTTCACGTGTTTTTTCATCAGAAATGATTGCTTATGGGTACCTTCATATGCGTGTAAAATATTAATGTTCTCAGATTTTCTTATTCATAGATTTTAGATGTGTTCTTTTGCAAAACACTATACAGTATATCCATTGTTTAGCTGGAATGGAATGTTCGTATCCTGTATATTTGACTGTGACATGTGGTTGTCTCGCCTCTCTATCTTAAGATGAATGCACTTACTGTAAGTCACTTTGGATAAGAGCATCTGCTAAATGACAAAAATGTCAAATGAAAATGTTTTATATGCAGATCTCATAACTGTATTGAATTATTATTTATTTATTTCTGTCACAAATGTGTAATTTGTACAGTTCTTTATTAAAAATGTAGTTATTTGTTACAGTTGACTGTGTAAAACCTAGCAGTACTACTTATTTCTCTGAGAGTGACGTGGATATATAGCATAAAAAAAAAAATACATGATTATTTGTCTCTCTGAAATGAAACGATCAAGTAACAGATTTTAAACAAATACATGTCTGACATTGAACAACCCTATGCCATGATTAGACAGTGAAAAAACACACCAATCTCTTTCATAATTTCTTTAAACAATAAAAGCTAATTTACAAACATTTCTGAAAATGGATATATAGCGTTTTGGAATGAAACTCTTCAATTGTTCCTCAATAAGTGCGAGTGTTAGTTCACAAAATGCAAGGGTTTAATTTCTGCTGCTCCATAGGCAAGCACCATGTAGTGGACACAGACTTCGACTGGAAACAGTGGAATGTGCAGAGGAGCGGGGTGACATGGGAGAACATGGGCATGTTGAACACCAGGCGGGCTGCCGCGTTCTGGATAAGTTGCAGGGGTTTGATTGCACAAGCGGGGAACCCAGCCAACAGAGAGTTGCAGTAGTCCAGACGGGAGATGACATGGATTAGAACCTGTGCCACTTCCTGTGTGAGGTAGGGTCGTACTATATGGATGTTGTAGAGCATGAACCTGCAGGAGCGAGTCACTGCTTTGATGTTTTCGGAGAACGACAGGGTGTTGTCCAGGATCACGCCAAGGTTCTTTGCACTCTGGGAGGTGAACACCTGGAGTTGTCAACCGTGATGGAGAGGCCTCGCGACAGTCCCGTGAAGCAAGCAAACAATAATTTCCTACCCTCTGAAACATTAACAAACACCCTGCCATTTAAATCACATCAGTAGCTGAGGTGGAATAAATAATTGTACACATAGTGGAGGCTAAATAATTCACAGTGCATCACATACACAACACACACACAAATACACACATGAACTAAACAACAGATAAACAGTACCTTAAACACTCATATTGGCATGAGAACATAGGCTACATGTACCGTTGGCCAACTTACATAAGTAACACTATGTAAAATACAATGTATTTAGCCTAAATGTTGACTACTAAGTGTGATAGTAAGTATGGACGATAAATTAGACAAAGTATGCTAACTCCAGATCACAACAGAGCAATTTCCCCTCACTCAGACTCACTCACTCACACTTTGCCACTGACTCTCCATAGCTGTTCTCCATCTTATTATTACCATAATACCTACAGTATATGACTCAGAATTACATCACTGTACAGTATAACTACTACCACTTACGCCTCGATCACACCGACAGCATCCTTGCGTTTTGGTACACCAGAAGTATATTCATTTCCAATGGAACACTGCGTTTGCCTTGCAGCATTGCGTAGTAAATGCAGTGGCAGTGCGTTCTGTGTGGTGCATTTGTTGGATTTATCGAACGTATGCATCAAAATGTATGCGTAGATGGCTTGACAGAAATGGTAGCAGACAGTGAATGTTTAACTTTTGTTGCACACATATCCAGATGATACTGCGTACCATTTTGCACATTGATGCTGTAGGTGTGATCGAGGCGTTAGTGCACCATTACTGTAATACCTACAGTATATGACCTGAAATGACATCACTGTACAATATGAGTACTACCGCTAAGTGCACAATTAGTACAACATGCAAACACAGCTTATATTGTCTGAAAGTTTAATGGGAAAATGATCTGTCCGCTAACATTAGCAAGAGGCATGAAGCCCCTGAACCCGGGCATGATTATCATTCGCTGTCAATAATCAACTAATGGACGCTGCTCCACATGGGAATCACTGACTGACACAGTGACAACCCATAATAATCCCCATCACCACAGTTACTGTAGCCTTAGGACACATTTCCATCAATATAACAGTCTACAGAGAGTACATGTGGACACCTACACAGACACACACACATACTGTACATAAATATAACATGATCCCATTCGCTTAATGGGAGTGATTCGTATAACATTCAGTACATGTGGACACATACATAGACAAATGTGGACACATACTGATGGAAAAACACATTTACAGACATACAACGATGCATTTACACTGAACTGTATGACCGTTCCCTCTAGACCTCAACCCTCATCTGTACTCTGGTCAATTACAGCACTGCTGCTAACAAACCTTCCATCTGGTGCTTTAGCAGAGAGAGTAGGCATTAGGCAACCTTGTTTTGGAGCTACAGTGTCTACTGGATTTCTCAGCTCCCTGTCTGCACATCATTGATTTGTTTGTGTAACTAAGTGCACACAACTGGTTTTCCAGGTGTAATAAGACACCATTTAAAAGGAAAGAGCAGCAATCAGTAGATACTGTGGCTAGCAAAATCCAGAGTAACCCTTCCCTGGTCAAACCTCATGTACCAGGCTATAGGCTCTTGACTGTTAAAAGAGACTACCTAGCGTAGACATCTGGTTGAAAATATGTAATTACAACCAGATTATAACTAGTTTACTAACAATTGGTTGTAATTTGGTTGAAATCACGTTATTAAGTTGAAATTACATCATTACAACCGGTTTACAACCAACAGGTTGTTATTTGGTTGTAATGATGCCATTTCAAACAGTTTTTCCCGCTGGGTACCGTCCCCCTACTTTAGAGTTGGCATAGAGCAGGCCTCACCTGGTCTGTTCGTTGGAGAACTCAAGCTCGCCCTTGGTCTCCTCGTAGTCCACGCCGGCACGGGCGCTGCCGTCCTCAGTGCGGTAGGGCAGCATCACGGTGCCCCGCGAGCCCGAGTTCCGCACCACGGTCACCACCATCGTACCCGAGCTCTCGCTCACTCGCAGCACGCGCTCGCCGAACGTGAAGATGCCAGCGTGGTCGTCGTCCAGAATGGTAACCATGGCGACTAACGGCTCCACCAGCCGGCCCTTGGGCGGCGTTCCCGGTGAGACTTCGTTGCCGCCCTCATCCAGACGGAGGTTCTGCAGCCGCACAAAGAAATGCTCGTCTTCCTCAAAGACGTCGTCGTCCAAGATGCCCACCTGAAAAGGACAGGGGACACACAAAAGTTGTGATGGGGATTACTGTATGTATTGAGACAATCTTATTTAAAGGCCCAGTGCAGTCAAAAATGTGATTTTCCTGTGTTCTATATATATTTCCAGGGAGAAATTGTGAAAATGATGATAATGCCCTTTTAGTGTAAGAGCTGTTTGTCACCCTGTTTTGGTGGGATGGAGTTTTAGCCTGACTGTTGACATACTCCAATAAGAAAGAGAGTTCTAAACCTCTCTGCCAATAACAGCTAGTTTTCAGTTTTCCCCTCCCCACTCAGACCACTCCCAGACAGTCCTAGCAAAATTCTTGCTTGAGAAATTGCTCTTGCTAAGAAGCTATTTTTGTTTCTTTTTTAGCATTTTGATGGAAAACAATCACAGTAAGGTACTTCATTGTTACCCAGAAATGATTTGATATTGAAGTAAAAACAGCTGCATTAGGCCTTTAATCTAATCTCATCTGAAATTATTTAAACTAATCTCTAATCCATCCAAGAGCAAATTGTGCCTTGCCACTGTCGCCTCTTTTCACTCTTTGGAGGTGCAGGCCCTGACAAGTTGCTAACAAGTACTGTACTTTTATTTGTAAAAAGTACTGTAAACAAATACAAGTTAATTAGTTAATTGATTGATTATTTGGTTGACTGAAGTATTACTCAAAACTACAGTAAACAGCTCCTATTCATCTCCCTCCTCCTCTCATCGTTTCCCTCTCTCTTTTCCCCTCTCCTTCCTTCTCTCTCCTCGCCATCTAACCTTAATCTCCTTCCGGCTCTCCCCTGGTTTGAACACCAGCGTCCCCTCGCTAAACTCATAGTCCGCCCCGGCGTTTGCCGAGCCATTCTCTGTGTGGTAGTCCACATAGAAGGTGTGCTGCCCCATGCCACCCTCACAGATCACCGCTAGGCTCAGGGTGCCACAGTTCTCCGTGCACTGGTACTGGGCACGCTCAAAGGACAGGTGGGCGCACGTGGCCCTGTCGTCTTTCTCCGGGGCTCCGCCCTCCATAGCGGCGGCTTTGCGTCGCGTGTGCTCGGCGGCATGCTTCTTGAGCACGTTGCCGGCACCGATCATCATGCGTGTGGCTTGGATGCGGTAGAAGGCGCGGCTCTTCCTCTGCTGCACCAGGGCTGAGTAGTTGGCCATCTCGATCAGCTGCTCCAGGTCTTTGTCCGGGTGCTTCTGTTTCAGGTCCTTCAGGATGCGTACCACCTAGGTTAGGTCACAACATTAACACAATATTAACTAAATGCTAATACCAGGCTTATACAAGGCTAACAAAATAATACTGCAATGTAAACACAATGTTAACACAATGTTTGAAATACAACGTTAACACAATGGTTGAAACACAGACAGGAAGATATTTTTTTTTTTAAAGACACGGAAAGGAACAGCACCAGGGCAAAGACACGTAAAGGACCACAATCATCTCCCTGCCCACTCCACTCTCCCATATTGCTAAACTCTTCTGACTCGTCCTGACCATTCTCTCTCCCTGATCCCCTTGTTCAGCCTACCTCATCTCTGTTCTGGTCCAGCTCCTTGCCAGTCTGAACAGAGACTGTGCAGACACTGGAGGAGTTTCCAGCTGTGGAATTGCCATCCGAGAACTTAGCGTCCATGATTACATCGATCCCCTTGGGCGCCAGGTCACCTTCCGTTTCCACAACGATGCCATGCCGCTTGTCGGCACGGTAACGCTTATGCATGTACTTGTAGAAGAGCAGGCGGCGGTCGGCGATCCAAGCCAAGATGACACACACAGGGAAATAAAGCAGAGTGACCAGAGCCTCCCATACCTGCAGAATCAACACACAACATTTGTATAAAAAACAACACACACAAATGCATACAAAATCTGTCTAGAAACCCCCGCTGACACACAAATACACACACATGCAAATAATACAAACACCCACAACTCACCCCCCCTCCCACACAAACCAACAATGCACACAAACACACACAGACCTCCACTACTCCAGGGGAGATAACGGCTAGGATAAGGTAGAGCCAGATGTAGGCGAAGATGCTCCAGAAGGCTGTGATGAAGAACACTCGCAGATGTTTGATCTTTCGCGACTCCCCGTCGGGGATGACCCACACACACACTCCGATGATCACAAACATGTTGAAGGCAGCGCTACCCACGATGGTGCCTGGTCCAAGCTCCCCCGCGTCAAAGTTGTGCCCACACACCTGCCGTCAACAAGACAGAAAATAAATCAAGTTGAATAACAAAATAAGCTCGGGTTATGCTACTTCCATTACGGTATCTGTCAATGGGGAACCCAGTCGAATTTAAGCAAATCAAAGGTCCCTCAGGTGTAGCATGTAGTACAAAGGGTTTGTGGGGACACTCATGGGTAGTGTGTAGAGCCCTGCACTGGCATGAATTTTAAGCCTGAGCCCTACCCATGCCATTCAGGCCCTACCAGGCCGATTGCTTCTGCCAAATTGAAGGCCTTGCCCTGCCCGAAACCCAAAATCAGAAATAACTTCCTCTATTAGTAAATGCATTAGCTGCTCCTCTCTGTCTGTCACTCGCTTCCTGCGTACAGCTCGCTCTGCACTCTGCTCATGGTGCTCTGAGTCTGTGAGTATTTGAAGGGTTTGTTGGGTCACCGGCGTACCTCGATGACAGAGAGAAGGATCTCTGGTGCAGAGGAGCCCAAGGCCATGAGCGTGAGGTTGGACACAGTCTCGTTCCAGATCCGCACAGTGGTCACTGACGTCTCCCCGTTGGGTTTGGTGATAGTCACCTCTTTCTCCTACAAAGACAACGATTGAAAGACACACATCAAAGTTAGGGGAACATGTAGCTAGTGTTTTACCAGCAATGCAGTGATATTGCCTATGCTCTGATGCTAAAGGACACTATTCCAAAAGTTCCAGATACTTCACCAAAGTTCCCAGGTTTTTCAGAAATCCCGGTCGGAGAATTCCCAGAACCATTTCTGAAAAACTTCTGAAAAACCTGGGAACTTTGGGGAAAGTTTTCAGAATCACCACAGGATGGGAATGACTGAAGAAGGACAAAACAAAGAGAGAAGTGGTCACTGGTCACCTGGGAGGTGATGACCTCGATGGAGGCCATGAAGCGATCGGCGATGATGGACACGCCCAGGAACATGTACATGAGGCAGGCGAAGTAGACTATCGCCCTCCCCGTCTGCTCCGCCAGTGGAGGGCTGAGTGGCAGCCACACAGGTAGCACGATGCCAGGTCTACACATCACCTTGTCCGTGCACGCCCGCTTGCCCCCTGTGCTGTTACCAGAGGGGGGAGATGGGGTGCCTGATACAGATGCCCGCTCCACCACCTGAGGCTTGGAGTGGGAGGAAGAGGTGGCCGGGTGGGGCAGGAGGAGGAGGATGGAGAGGAGGAGGAGGAAGGATGGGAGTGGGGGATACACAGGGTGGGCTCCCATGCTATCCCTGAGTTAGGTGGTGCCTGTGGTCACCGGAGGAACAGCTGGGTAGCAACACTCTCCTGAGAGAACATTGAGAGAGAAAGAGAGCGAGAGAGAGAGAGAAAGAAAGAGAAAGAGAGAGCGAGAGAGTCCAAAATAACAAAAGGGGTTGAGGATGTGGCTCTCTAAAATTTTCAATAGGGTATGTTAATAAGGTCTACAATACATTCAACTGTGCCACTCTCCACATACATGAATGCCATAGCGGTACTTCTGAGATTAATTAAAGGGATAGTTCACCCAAAAATAAAAATAAATGTTTCCTGACCTACCTACTTTAAAGTAGTTTATTTTAACATTCTGAATGTCAGCAATGCTGCTGTAATTACAATTGTATTATTATTAGTATAATATTTATTGCTATTTTTTGTTTGTTTTGAACTGTTTCTGTTTCTTGTGCTATTTTTTGTATGATGCCTTGGTGGGGTGGATTAAGGACTGGGGATGTTGTACTGTTGTCGATGTCTCTATGTTCAACTTGAAAATCTACAAATAAAGTTTAAACAAGTAGTTTGTTTCATATTTGTTTACTTAGCTACAGTCACCAACGGTTAATATTAGCAGCTAGGACTAATACACAATGGAAGTAAAGGGACCTGAGTTAGCATGCTCTACATTGTCCAACATTACCTTACAGTAACTTCAAACCCGAGGTCTCCAGAAATGTACCATTGTTTTACAGTCATCAATGCCAATGCTAGTGGTTGGGCACTGGAGCTTAGTAAACAAAACCCAAAGCATGGATTGCAGTCTCTTCTGGCCCACAGACCACTCTCAAGGTAAGGAAATATAGACGTCAAAATGAAAAGAACAAGGACTAATGAGTGTGTCAGTGAATATGCATGTTACCTCACTCTGGCTGTATCAAATGCCAGTCTAGACAAACGCAGAGTGTTATCAGTCAGCAGCGATCTAATAGAGGGGAGAGGAGACAGAAACAAGAGAGAGGGGGAGAGAGAGTGAGGAGGGGGAGAGAGAGTAGGGGCACAAACAAACACAAACTGAGAGAGAAGGTATAAAGACACTGATATAAGACCACTGCAGGACGCAAACAGTAACAATGACATAAACTAAAACATGAAAGAACATTCAAACACAGAAAGATATGAGGCCTGTATAGTGCTAAAGGTGGTGCAGTGGTAACACTTCATTTACGTACCATTTAAAGGAAGGTTTTACATCTAGGTTATAGACTGTTAATTATAGCTTTAATATGTTTATAAATCATGAACTAATAACTAAATATCTAAACTTCTTTTAAAAGGGAAAACCCTTTACCACCCCCCTCAAACAGTATCTTAATGTAAAGTCTTGCCAGAGTACCTTTGAAGGTGGAGGTCAGATGGAGGTGGGGTAACACTAAACTAATCTGACTTCAACCCATCCTTACCCCAGAGTGGAGCTGCCCACTGGCCATGGGGGTCTATGTCACAGTGTGAGGCCACCTATAGGGTCACCTGTCACCAACCCCCCCACCTACCTCTGCATAGGTAACCCTAGGGTGGTGTGTGTGGCACCATGTGTTATTCATTGAGAACTTAAGGTCATTACTTGTTCAATTAGTTATGCCAGGCCCAAGCCTGGCTGTGACTGGTCCCCAATAAGCATGCATTATGAAAAAAGGGTCCTTACAATGGAAAGAATCTGGCTATTGGCAGGTCAAGCATGCTGCCACAATCACTTTGAAAAACAAAATGGAGGCAGACTTCTTAATGGTTATTGATGATACTTTTCTGTAACTAGCTACAAATACATGTATATTTATCTACACTACTAAATACGGGGTACATTTTCAGGGCTAGAACAAACAAGACCTATGCTTTAGGCTAATGCTAATTTTAACTGTTAATAAGTAAGAACTTTAATACCCATGTATGTCACCTAGGCAGTGGTCCCCACACTGTGGGTCAGGAACCACTTGTGGGTTGCGGCAGGGGTACAGATGAGTCGCAGGATGACTTTTTTTTGTGCATTGTTACAAGTCAATTCATTAAAATTGGTCACAAGAGCGCATAGTCAAATCTACATACAGTTCAATATTTTAAAGAGGATGATTGTATAATTACTTTTTACTTATTGTCTGGTCTGGGTATGTTTTTTCACCACTCGACCCTTATGGTGGGTTGCAACTCAAGACACCTAAATTGGTGTGTCAGTACGCAGAAAGTATGGGAACACCGGATCTAGGGAACACACACACACTTACTGTATTCAAAATGTGCATGCATGCTTGAAAAAGAAAACTTGGCTTGACCACAAACCCAAGGGCTCTTTTAAATGTAACCAGTGCAACCATTGCAGAAATATTGCACAGAAAAAGTATTTTGTTGACAAAGATTCCAAAATGGAGTATGACGTCAAGCATTTCATTAACTGCAAAATCACTCATGTCATCTATAGATTGGAATGTCCACAGTGCAAGGTGTTCTACATTGGACGGACAAAGAGACGCCTTCAAGACCGCTTAGCGGAACACAAGTACGCCATACGGGTAGGCAATGAAGACTACCCCATGGCAAGGCACTACAAGTCCTTACACCATGGTAACCCTGCCTCCCTACAAGCTATGGGTACTGATCATATTCCGGCCTCTATTAGAAAAGGGGACCGTCTGAAACAGTTAAACCAAAGGGAACGTTTTTGGATTTACAAACTACAGGCCACTAAATACCCTGGTTTAAATGAAGATATGGATTTCTCACCCTTCCTGTAGGGTTGTGATAGGTCCATTTGCTGTCATCTAGTGGACATAGTGCTCAATTGCCCTCAGCTATGTTTAGACTGTTGTTGTTCATGTTTTGCTGGTTTCTAGTGTACTATGGAATATATTGCTTTCTTATTTTTGACACTTTTCCCAGTCATATTTAAGGTTAGAACTACCTTTCTAAGTGTTCTGATACTTCTAACTTGGAGTTGTATTTGTATGATGACATAGTTACAGTATTTCACTTTTTAATGTGTATAGTATTGCTTACTAGGTGTGTCCAATCAACTTTGTAACCACTCCCTCTTCAAAAAAGATTCTAATTGGAAAAGCTGTTCAAAAGAGGACATTGTATTATTTCTTTGTACTCCCTGACGAAGGCCATACAGCCGAAACGCGTCAGATAAAAAGAAAATCTTGTTTCTATTGAACATGCCATAGTAATAAAGGCATTTTAATTAATTATATGAAGAGTGCCTTGGTCCTCCTTTCTTTTTGATGACCAATTCACCCCTTTGACCAAAGAGCACCTTCTGTCTACCAACATTTACTATTGTGTACCTTAGTAGCGCTTCCCTTCCTCCTCTTTCTACACACTAACTGTATTCAAAATGTGCATGCATGCTTGAGTGTATGTTTGTGTAAGTCAGTGCATGCGAGGTTGTGCATGCATGCATGCATGTATGTATCATGGATCATATATGCATGTATGTGTGAAGAAAATGTGGATGGGTCATCTATGGACTTTAAAGAATGTGTAGAGTATGAGCTTGTGTGTTTGTGGGGGGGAGGGTGAGTGAGTGAGAGTGAGTGAATGAGTGAGTGAGTGTGAGTGACGGAAATGGAAGCGTGCTGGCAGGTGTGCGTTGCCCACGGTAACAGACACCGCAGTGCTGCATCATTGATGCTGCCTGTGCCTTGGCAAGCTCATTATTAGGTTGTGATTGAGAAATGTGGCCCCGAGCACCATGCACCGCATCGCATTTCACTTTCCAAGGCCTGCTATGGTTACCATGGCCTCAGACTGAGGGCCACCTTACACCAGACAGTGAGGCCAAGGGGCCCGAACCAAATATATCCCACCGACTGTTCACACCTGGACAGGAATAATGCACAGGTGACAGAGCACAGCAAAGAGAGATGTTGTAGTAATACTAATCAACAGACTCACAAAATACAAAAACACACAGGGAGTTTAATACTCCTTGTGACTCTTCGGCTGTCCTAATATGGACACCATACACACAAATAGAGGACACCGCTATGACACCCTACCAGAAAACAAACCTCATCGACAGACAGCTAGCTGCCTGTGAACTCAAACTCTGAGGCCCGGTCCAGAAACAACCCCTCGCCCGTAAACCTATACACTTCATGTAGATCTGAGAGGATTGAATAGATATAAGCAATATACACTGAGTAAACCAAACATTTGGAACACCGTCCTAATATTGAGTTGCACCCCCGCCCCCCCCTTTTGCCCTCAGGACAGCCTCAATTCGTCGGGGCATGGACTCTACAAGGTGTCGAAAGCGTTCCACAGGGATGCTGGTCCATGTTGACTCCAATGTTTCCCACAGTTGTGTCAAGTTGGCTGGATGTCCTTTGGTTGGTGGACCATTCTTGATACACAAGGGAAACTGTTGAGCGTGAAAAACCCAGCAGTGTTGCAGTTCTTGACACAAACCGGTGTGCCTGGCACATACTACCATACCCCGTTCAAAGGCACTTAAATATTTTTTCTTGCCCATTCACCCTCTGAATGGCACACATACACAATCCATGTCTCAATTGTTTCAAGGCTTAAAAATCATTCTTTAACCTGTCTCCTCCCTTTCATCTACACTGATTGCAGTGTATTTAACAAGTGACATCAATAAGGGATCATATCTTTCACCTGGATTTACCTGCTCAGTCAGTCATGGAAAGAGCAGGTGTTCTTAATGTTTTGTATACTCAGTGTATTAATAGCTTCACCTTGTCCTCTGATAGGCTTGGTAGGACTTTCACCATTTTGCTTCTATCTGTCAAATTATTTCAGATCTCCACAAGTGATTACGGGTGCTGTATTGTCCGTTATTGAGGCCTTTTCTGCTCGGGACCTAGACCCATTCTGTGGCAGTCCAAATGTGTTTGCATTGTGTTTCTGATTGGGTGGTGCACTCACTCTGGGTTTACAGTGCATGTTGGGATCAATGGCCTGTAGGTTCTCCCTCTGGACCACCATCAGGCAACACTGCCGATGAAACCCATTTGTGAGAATAGTCGATCGATAGTCATTAAGGTAAGAGAAGTGCAGAGATTATTTATCACTCCTATAAGTCCTATAATAGACTTACAGTGCATTCGGAAAGTATTCTGACCCCTTGACTATTTCCACATTTTGTTACGTTACAGCCTTATTCTAAAATTGATTAAATCAATGTTTTTCCTCATCAATCTACACACAATACCCCATAATGACAAGGGAAAACAGGTTTTTTGAATTTTTTGCAAATGTATTAAAAACAAACACCTTACATAAGTATTCAGACCCTTTGCTATGAGACTCGAAATTGAGCTCAGGTGCATCCTGTTTCCATTGATCATCTTTATCTTTGAGATGTTTCTACAACTTGATTGGAGTCCACCTGTGGTACATTCAATTGATTGGACATGATTTGGAAAGGCACACACCGGTCTATATAAAGTCCCACAGTTGATAGTACATGTCAGAGCAAAAACCAAGCCATGATGTCGAAGGAATTGTCCGTAGAGCTCCGAGACAGGATTGTGTCGAGGCAGAGATCTGGAGAAGGGTACCAAAACATTTATGCAGCATTGAAAGTCCCCAAGAACACAGTGGCCTCCATCGTTCTTAAATGGAAGAAGTTTGGAACCACCAATACTCTTCCTAGAGCTGGCCACCCGGCCAAACTGAGATTTTGGGGGAGAAGGGCCTTGGTCAGGGAGGTGACCAAGAACCTGATGGTCACTTTGACAGAGCTCCAGAGTTCCTCTGTGGAGATGGGAGAACCTTCCACTTCCAGAAGGACAACCATCTCTGCAGCACTCCACCAATCAGGCCCAGATGGAAGCCACTCCTCAGTAAAAGGCACATGACAGCCCTCTTGGAGTTTGTCAAAAGGCACCTAAAGGACTCTCAGACCATGAGGAACAAGATCCTCTGGTCTGATGAAACCAAGATCGAACTCTTTGGCCTGAATACCAAGTGTCAAGTCTGGAGGAAATCTGCCACCATCCCTACGGTGAAGCATGGTGGTGGCAGCATCATGCTGTGGGGATGTTTTTCAGTGGCAGGGACTGGGAGACTAGTCAGGATCGAGGGAAATATGAACGGAGCTAAGTACAGAGAGAATGGGAGAAACTCCCCAAATACAGGTGTGCCAAGCTTGTAGCGTCATATCCAAGATGACTCGAGGCCGTAATCGCTGCCAAAGATGCTTCAACAAAGTACTGAGTAAAGGGTCTAAATACTTACGTAAATGTGATATCAGTTTTTATTTTGTATAAATTTGCTAAAAATCCTAAAAACCTGTTTTTGCTTTGTCATTATGGGATATTGTGTGTAGATTGATGAGGGGGGAAAAAACAATTTAATCCATTGTAGAATAAGGCTGTAATGAAACAAAATGTGGAAAACGTCAAGGAGTCTGAATACTTTCCGAATGCACTGTAGTTCCCTGGCTAGAGTGTGTTTTAAGATCACAATGGGTGTGAGCTTTTATGGGCTTATGACTTCCGTTGTGTTTCAGTCTCTCTGCTCAGCAGATGTGGCCTCCGATCTGCAGGGGGCAAACTGTTGGGATTGTGGCTGCTGCTGCTTAGCTGTTTGTCTTATGTGGCCAAATGCAGCCCACTTATGGAGCGATTTCAGTGCTAACAGAAATTGTATTTGAATTCCATAATTTTGAATTTGTATTAGGATTTTGTATTTTAATTTAATATTATTGCATTTGTAATGCATCTGAATGTAATCTGAATGCATCTGATAAGTTGAATATATGAAACTTTGATTAACTTGAAATGATGGTTTATAAACTTGATACACAGACAATGAATGCAATATCTACAATATTGAAACTGAATATATAAATATTGAATTTGAATATAACATTTAATTGAAATAAACTTTCTAAATGGAATGCAATATTAAATCAATTCAGTTTCAAATTATGAAATAGAAGTTCAATGTATTAATTCAATGATTCAATTTGTGCATTAAACATAAACAAATATTACATTCAAATTCAATATCCTAATACAAATTAAACATTATAAAATTCAAATACAATTTCTGTTTGCAATGAAATCACTCCATACCTGCTGGCCAATTCTTGCATTTGTCACAGTGTTTTTGTGTGCTTGTTGACTAAAACCAGAGAGTATGTAGAAATTAGCTCAGTTGGTAGAGCATGGCGTTTGCAACGCCAGGGTTGTGGGTTCGATTCCCACAGGGGGCTAGTATGAAAATGTATGCACTCACTAACTGTAAGTCGCTCTGGATAAGAGCGTCTGCTAAATGACTAAAATGTAAATGTTAATGGACTTAAATATTTTAATAATTTAATCTTTGAAATTATTTAACTACTTTCTAACTCTCTAACAATGATGAATAATGAGATTTAAGCATTCCACGTGCCTTCCAAGTAAGCCCGTTTCCCCTCTCCTCTCCGAGGTGTCAGTACCGTAAACCGTCTCCTCCATCGCCTGTTCTGTTCCTGTACAGGACACTGAGCTGTGTGACAGCTTTTCTCCCGTTAACCCCAGCGACACGTCCGCTGTCTGTCAGCGACACCGATAAGTGATTGCCTGGGATTAATTTACACAGATAGCAGCGTCAGCAAAATGGGAGTTAGCACCTTTTACCGTTTCATATTTTCTCTCCCCACATGGTGACGGAGGGGAAGCGTCAGGTAAGGTAAGGGATACTGTCTCTCTAGGTTCAGGTGAGGGAGAGAGTGAAAGAGAGAGAAAGTGAGAGAGGAAGAGACAGAGACACAGAGTTGAGTGTTTTACACTTAAGCAAAGTGAGGTCTTTCTATGTAAATGGACCCCGCTGCTGAAGGAATAATACAAGAGAATACACTCAAATGGACCAAGAATGGTTTTTAAAATTATATAGAGAAACAAAGTTCCTATCAAAATGTTTTTGTTGTTTCATTTCATAATAAAACAATATACAGTATTAGCCTAAACATGCTACATTGATATTTGGTTAAAAAAAATATTATATTACCAATGCTTATGTTGACAATGGCTAGTTAAAAAATACCAAAGTGTGGATTGCAGTCACTTCTTGTACATAAAGCTCTTTCAAGGTAAGGAAATAAATGTCTAAATATGCCATTTATCTGAACTGTTCCTTGTAATAAATGTAATTTCTCTGAACTATTCCTTTAATAAAATGCCTGTGTTGCCATTTTATAGCATTTAACAGGAGTAAAGAAGACCACAAACCTTCACTCAAGTGAACTGTAACCATCATGGTGCAGGTGGCTGTATACTCCATTTGCATTGATTCTGTCAATGAGAGCATGCAGGCTCCATTCTGGCTCAAACACAAAACACTGGACTCTCTACAGTGGCTCTGTTCTGGCTCAAAGACAACCCAGTTTCAAGTCTTTCACTGTGTTTTTGTTCCTAAAGTGACCGTGTTTCAGGAGGGTTAGCATGCCAAAGTCTGCCTGGGTTCTGTGAGCACTCAGAGGCCTGTAGACAGCATTAATCCTCACAAGGACGGCTTAGAAATAACCCTTTTGGTCTTTTCACGGAACACACTTAATTATTTCAATGCCCTTGAACATTTGCCACAGCAAAACCACAAATGTGATAGCAAAATGTAGCTATTCGCAATAAAGCAAACGATCCATTATGCCGTAATGGTAATGCTAGTTCGAGTTACCCCAAATCATGGCAGTTAGACAGTCACCCTGTTTGCCGTTAAACGAAAGAAAGGAAAGTGATCCATCCCTTTAATAAGTAAAGCGAGGGCTGTCCATGGAACCTGTAAGAACCAGATGAGTCAGAGTGTAAACTAATCTACCTCTGGCCCCGGGCCACACAGACAGACTATCATAGCACTGTTACAATTAGACCTATTATCATTAGGCCTACTATCATAAAACTGTTACAATTTTGATATAAGGGAGGGATATGTGCATGTAGATGTTCAAGATTATTAAGAATAGGATTGGCAGACACACAGTCATTTATGGTTACCGGTATTTCGCAGACGCTTTATCCAAAGCAACTTCCATAATGTTACACTTGTGACTTCACTGAAAAACGAATTTTTTAAGAGTAATTTCTGGCCAAAACATTGCATCTGTTGAGACAGAGGTAATAATTACCACTTGAAAATGAATTGGATCCTGGACCTTTGGTTCAAAGTTAGGCCTAACCTAGGATTTGTTAAACAATCTCCCGGTTAGGTTGTTTTCCTTATTAATTTTTTCCACACATAATGACTGTCCAGAAATATGTGAACCTTTTCAGTTTTGAAACTTTCCATTAAAAAAGGGATGATAATAGGGATGCAAATGTCTGACTTAAAGGGAAGTTCAGTACTTCACAACTTAATGTTAGATGGTTACTCAGCCTGAAAGTAGTCTATGGGCCAGGATAAACTGTAATCCAAGGTTCAGATTTCTTCAAACAGCCACTACAAACTTCAGCGAACTTTCGCCACCGCTAGCTAAAAGTCAATGGTAGTAATAGGGGCAACCTCAACCGTGCAATTTACAAAATGTCATGGCCAAATCAACTGAAATTAACTTAATTATTTTGTTTGACATTACTTAAAAGAGATTCTCTGGTACTTTTGTATACTTTTTAGGTAGTAGTTCTGAAAGTAGAACTCAGGAGCCAAAAGTGGTCCACGAAACATGCATACAACGTCACATATGTGCAGATATGTGCACCATGCATTGCTCTCTCGCTCTGCTGTGTGTGCATGATGTGCCTCTTGCTAGCTGTCACTCATATGGCAAGGGGCTGAAGCTCATTGGTTGAACTCAAATTGCTAGGGGACTGGCCCATGTGGTAGAAAATGTAAGAAATTGTCAGAATGCGACGGTGAAATGCGGTAGGCGAAGTCAAACGCAGAACACAGAGCTTACTGGAAACGTACTTTACTCGAAAGTAACCAGAGTAGAAAAAACTATCTCCACATAAGGAGGATAAACAACCCGCACACGAACACTGCCGATGACGAAATACAATAACACACAACACACAATGAACGACAGAGGGTTAAATAGGGAATACAATACAACATAATGGGGAACAGGTGTACACAATCAGGACAAAACAAGTCAAACACCGAAACATAGATCGGTGGCAGCTAGTACTCCGGGGACGACGAACGCCGAAGCCTGCCCGAGCAAGGAGGAGCAGCAGCCTCGGCTGATTCCGTGACAGTACCCCCCCTTTGACGCGCAGCTCCAGCCGTGCGCTGACCCCGGCCTCGGGGACGGCCAGGAGGACGCGGAGCAGGGCGAGTCGGATGACTCCGGTGGAAGTCCCTCAACATGGAGGGATCTAGAATGTCCCTCCTGGGGACCCAGCACCGTTCCTCCGGACCGTACCCCTCCCACTCCATGAGATACTGCAGGCCCCCCGTCCGACGCCTCGAATCCAAGATGGAACGGACTGAGTACGCCGGAGCCCCCTCGATGTCCAACGGGGGCGGAGGAGCCTCTCGTACCTCACTCTCCTGGAGTGGACCAGCCACCACCGGCCTGAGGAGAGACACATGGAACGAGGGGTTAATGCGGTAATTAATGGGCAGTTGTAACCTATAATATACCTCGTTCAATCTCCTCAGGACTTTAAAGGGCCCCACAAACTGCAGACCCAGCTTCCGGCAGGGCAGGCGAAGGAGCAGGTTTCGGGTCGAGAGCCAGACCCGGTCTCCCGGTGCATACACCGGAGCCTCACTGCGGTGGCGATCGGCGCTCGCCTTTTGCCGCCTGATGGCCCGCTGCAGATGGACATGCGCAGCGTTCCTAGTTTTTCAGAGTGCCGAAACCACTCGTCCACCGCAGGGGCTTCAGTCTGGCTCTGATGCCAAGGTGCCAGAACCGGCTGATAACCTAACACACACTGGAAAGGCGTAAGGTTAGTGGACGAATGGCGGAGGGAGTTTTGGGCTATCTCTGCCCAGGGAATATATCCCGACCACTCCTCTTGCCGGTCCTGGCAATATGACCTCAGAAACCTACCCACATCCTGGTTAACTCTATCCACCAGCCCATTACTCTCGGGGTGAAAACCTGAGGTAAGGCTAATCGAGACCCCCAGACGTTCCATAAATGCCCTCCAGACTCTAGAGGTGAACTGGGGACCCCGATCAGACACTATATCCTCAGGCACCCCATAGTGCCGGAAGACGTGTGTAAACAGGGCCTCAGTAGTTTGTAGGGCAGTAGGGAGACCTGGCAGGGGAATGAGACGGCAGGCTTTAGAAAACCGATCCACAACGACCAAGATCGTAGTGTTCCCCTGGGAGGGAGGAAGGTCCGTGACAAAATCCACCGATAGGTGAGACCACGGCCATTGTGGAACGGGTAGGGGTTGTAACTTCCCCTGGGCAGGTGTCTAGGTGCCTTACATTGGGCGCACACCGAGCAGGAGGAAACATAAACCCTCACGTTCTTAGCTAAGGTTGGCCACCAGTATTTCTCACTAAGGCAGTGCACTGTCCGACCAATACCCGGATGACCAGAGGAGGGTGACGTGTGAGCCCAGTATATCAAACGGTCGCGAACCTCGAGCGGCACATACCTCCGACCCTCCGGACACTGTGGAGGAGTAGGGTCGGAACGTAAAGCCCGCTCGATTTCCGCATCCACCTCCCACACCACTGGTGCCACTAAGCAAGACTCTGGGAGTATAGGAGTGGGCTCAATGGACCTCTCCTCTGTGTCATATAGTCGGGACAGGGCGTCTGCCTTAGCGTTCTGGGACCCTGGTCTATAGGTGAGCTTAAATACAAAGCGGGAAAGAAACATTGACCACCTTGCCTGGTGAGGATTCAGCCTCCTCGCTGCCCGGATGTACTCCAGGTTACGATGGTCAGTCAGAATGAGAAAAGGGTGTTTAGCCCCCTCAAGCCAATGTCTCCACACCTTCAGGGCTTGAACCACAGCCAGCAGCTCCCTATCACCCACGTCATAATTGCGCTCCGCCGGACTGAGCTTCTTAGAATAGAAAGCACAGGGGCGGAGTTTAGGTGGCGTACCCGAGCGCTGAGACAGCACAGCGCCGATCCCAGCCTCGGAAGCGTCCACCTCCACCTGAAATGCCAAAGAGGGATCCGGATGCGCCAGCACCGGAGCCGAGGTAAACAAGTCCTTCAGACGTTTAAACGCCCTGTCCGCCTCAGCTGATCACTGCAGGCGCACCGGACCCCCCTTTAGCAGAGAGGTAATGGGAGCCGCTACCTGTCCAAAGCCCCGGATAAACCTCCGGTAGTAATTGGCAAAACCCAAGAAGCGCTGCACCTCCTTTACCGTGGTGGGAGTCTGCCAATTACGCACGGCAGAAACGCGGTCAATCTCCATCTCTACCCCTGACGCGGACAACCGATGTCCCAGGAAGGAGATGGACTCCTGAAAGAACAGACATTTCTCCGCCTTCGCATACAGGTCATGCTCCAACAGTCTACCAAGCACTCGACGCACCAGGGACACATGCTCGGCTCGTGTAGCGGAGTATATTATAATGTCATCAATATATACCACAACACCCAGTCCATGCAAGTCCCGGAAAATCTTGTCCACAAATGATTGGAAGACTGAAGGAGCATTCATTAACCTGTATGGCATGACGAGGTACTCATAGTGACCCGAGGTGGTACTGAATGCTGTCTTCCACTCATCTCCCTCCCTAATGCGCACCAGGTTGTACACGCTCCTGAGATCCAATTTTGTGAAGAATCGCGCCCCGTGTCATGACTCCGTCATACTAGCAATCAGAGGGAGAGGATAGCTGTATTTGATGGTGATCTGATTTAGACCACGGTAATCAATACACGGGCGTAAATCCCCATCCTTCTTCTTCACAAAAAAGAAACTTGAGGACGCAGGGGAAGTAAACGGCCGTATGTACCCCTGTCTCAAAGATTCGGTGACGTAGGTCTCCATAGCGGCCGTCTCCTCCTGAGACAGAGGATACACGTGACTACGTGGAAGCGCAGCGCCTACCTGGAGGTCTATCGCACAATCCCCCTGTTGATGAGGTGGTAATTGAGTCGCCTTCTTCTTACTGAAGGCGAGAGCCAAATCGGCATACTCAGTTAGAATGTGCAAGGTGGGAACTTGGTTCGGGCTTTCCACCGTCGTTGCCCCTACGGAAACGCCTACACACCGCCCAGTACACTGATCAGACCATCCCTGGAGAGTTCTCTGCTGCCATGAAATGTTGGGGTCATGAGCTGTTAACCAGGGAAGGCCCAACACCACGGGAAACGCAGGAGAATCAATCAAATACAAATGTACTATCTCCTCATGACCCTCCTGCGTTTTCATCCGGAGAGGCGCCGTGACCTCCCTAATCAATCCTGACCCCAACGGGCGGCTATCTAGGGCATGAATGGGGAAGGGTACATCAACACGTACGATAGGAATCCCTAACTTATAGGTGAACTGGCGATCGATAAAATTCCCAGCTGCGCCTGAATCTACTAGCGCCTTATGCTGGGAGTGAGGAGAAACCTCAGGAAATATAGCTCTGGGTGAGTTGGGTGCCTACTCACCTGGAATGACTCATCAGTGCGTCGCCCACTGCCTCGATTCCTAGGAGACCCTCCCCAGCACCGACCAGCAGTGTGTCCTCTGCGGCCACAGTTGGTGCAGGGGACGGCCTCCCTCCTGGTCTCTCTCCTGGTCTCCCTAGCACCAGCACCCCCGAGCTCCATAGGGGTCGGCTCGGATGTGCTGGGGGATGGAATGGACGGCCCCGAATCCGGACGTCCGCGGGTAGCCAACAGGGTATCCAGGCGAATCGACATGTCCACCAGTTGATCAAAGCTGAGGTTGGTGTCCCTGCAGGCCAATTCCCGACGCACGTCCTCCCTCAGGCTGCATCTGTAGTGGTCGATGAGGGCCCTCTCATTCCATCCCGTGTTGGTAACTAGCGTCCGGAAGTCCAGCGCGAACTCCTGCGCGCTCCTCCTCCCCTGTCTAAGGTGGAATAGACGCTCACCCGCCGCTTTACCCTCTGGGGGATGATCGAATACTGCCCGGAAGCGGCGGGTGAACTCCGCATAGCTGACCGTAGCGGCGTCTATCCCACCCCATTCGGTGTTGGCCCACTCCAGCGCCTTGCCGGACAGACAGGAGATGAGGGCGGACACGCTCTCGTATCCCGAGGGCGCCGGGTGAATGGTTGCTAGGTAGAGTTCAACCTGGAGTAGGAAACCCTGACACCCGGCCGCGGTGCCATCATAAGCCCTCTGGAGCGAGAGCCGAATCCCACTGGACTCCGGAGATGGAACGATGCGTATGGCTGATGGTGGTGGTATCGTAGGAGGAGGTGTGGGCAAACCTCCACTCTCCCATCGCCTCAAGGTGTCCATCAACCCTTGCATGGTGGTGCCCAGGTGCTGGATCATGGCCTCTTGGTGGACTACGCGCTCCTCCAGTGATCCACTTGGCACTGCCGATCCTGCTGACTCCATGAAGGTGTGTTATTCTGTCAGAATGCGACGGTGAAATGCGGTAGGCGAAGTCAAACGCAGGACACAGAGCTTACTGGAAACGTACTTTACTCGAAAGTAACCAGAGTAGAAAAAACAATCTCCACATAAGGAGGATAAACAACCCGCACATGAACACTGCCGATGACGAAATACAATAACACACAACACACAATGAACGACAGAGGGTTAAATAGGGAATACAATACATCATAATGGGGAACAGGTGTACACAATCAGGACAAAACAAGTCAAACACCGAAACATAGATCGGTGGCAGCTAGTACTCCGGGGACGACGAACATCGAAGCCTGCCCGAGCAAGGAGGAGGAGCAGCCGCCTCGGCTGATTCCGTGACAGAAATAGATTATGCATGTCCGTACATTATGCATGTACGGACTACACATTGACACATCCAGCCCAAAGCGGGAGGGTTAAAACACTTCATAGTCACCAAAGTTCTGGAGCATGTCTTTAAAGGTGATTTGGCAATATTTTATCTTTTTATTTTCAATTCAAAATACTTTATTTATCCAACAAGGGGCAATTATGTAGGTAGGAGTGCAAATACATAAAAACAACATACAAGAAAATACGACATAATCACAACTACACAAATTCATCTAAAATTAATGGAAGAAAAATCCATATTTGCGGCGCTTATCTTTTTCATTCATTTGGGGTTGAGGCATGTAGCTGGATCTACACAACCGATGATATAAAAATGTGGACTTGTATTGACATTAGACTACTTTGGAGGTCTGAACATCTGACCATTTATTTTTTTATTTGGGGGTGGGGGGTGGTGGTGTAATGTCCCTTTAACAACAATTGAATTCCAGTTAAACTTTATCCTACACTATTAAAAGGTAAAATGGTAATAGCATGTTACTGTTATTACATGAAAAATACATATTGGTCTCTGTGCGAGTGAGATTCATTGAAACAAGTGTGGCTATGTACCATTTGGAACCAGGTAGTTATTACTGTGTTGAAATGTACCTATGCTGACCTATATAACTAGGTATGTAACTATGAAACCAGTTAAAACGTATCTCTGTGGAAATGTTAATGCAGGATGTTAAAATGTTGAAGTACTAGAATTGAGCCAAATTACAAATGTCTTATTACACTCTTAGAAAAAAGGGTTCCAAAAGGGTTTTTCGGCTGTACCCATAGGAGAACCCTTTTTGGTTCCAGATAGAACTCTTTTGGGTATCCATTTAGAACCCTCTGCGTAAAGGGTTCTACATGGAACTCCAAAAAGGTTATATCTGGAACCAAAAAGGGTTCTTCAAAGGGTTCTCCTATGAGGACAGCCGAAGAACGCTTTTAGGTTCTAGATAGCACCTATTATTCTAAGAGTGTACATACTAGACATACAGGTAAGTTCCAAAATAAAGGAAACAGCAACATAGTCTTAATAGTGCGTTGGGCCACCACGAGCCGCCAGAACAGCTTCAATGCACCTTGGCATAGATTCTACAAGTGTCTGGAAATCTATTGGAGGGATGCAACACAATTATTCCACGCAAAATGTCATAATTTGGTGTTTTGATGATGGTGGAAAACGCTGTGTCAGGTGCTGCTCCAGAATCTCCCATAAGTGTTCAATTGGGTTGAGATCTGGTGACTGAGACAAACACACAAACACACCCTTTAAACCCCATGTGCTCCTTTGAGAACCATCTTTCAAAGTCACTCACGTCTCTTCTTCTAGCCATGGTAGGCAAGATAATGGACAACTGGGCATTTTTATATATAATCCTAAACATGATGGGACGTTAATTGCTTAATTAACTCAGGAACCACACCTGTGTGGAAGCACCTGCTTTCAATATACTTTGCATCACTCATTTACTCAAGTGTTTCCTTTATTTGGGCAGTTACAGTGAGGGAAAAAAGTATTTGATCCTCTGCTGATTTTGTACGTTTGCCCACTGACAAAGAAATTATCAGTCTATAATTTTAATGGTAGGTTTATTTGAACAGTGAGAGACAGAATAACAACAAAAAAATCCAGAAAAATGCATGTCAAAAATGTTATAAATTGATTTGCATTTTAAAGAGAGAAATAAGTATTTGACCCCCTCAATCAGAAAGATTTCTGGCTCCCAGGTGTCTTTTATACAGGTAACGAGCTGAGATTAGGAGCACACTCTTAAAGGGAGTGCTCCTAATCTCAGCTTGTTACCTGTATAAAAGACACCTGTCCACAGAAGCAATCAATCAATCAGATTCCAAACTCTCCAACATGGCCAAGACCAAAGAGCTCTCCAAGGATGTCAGGGACAAGATTGTAGACCTACACAAGGCTGGAATGGGCTACAAGACCATCGCCAAGAAGCTTGGTGAGAAGGTGACAACAGTTGGTGTGATTATTCACAAATGGAAGAAACACAAAATAACTGTCAATATCGCTCGGCCTGGGGCTCCATGCAAGATCTCACCTCGTGGAGTTGCAATGATCATGAGAACGGTGAGGAATCAGCCCAGAACTACACGGGAGGATCTTGTCAATGATCTCAAGGCAGCTGGGACCATAGTCACCAAGAAAACAATTGGTAACACACTACGCCGTGAAGGACTGAAATCCTGCAGCGCCCGCAAGGTCCCCCTGCTCAAGAAAGCACATATACATGCCCGTCTGAAGTTTGCCAATGAACATCTGAATGATTCAGAGGAGAACTGGGTGAAAGTGTTGTGGTCAGATGAGACCAAAATGGAGCTCTTTGGCATCAACTCAACTCGCCGTGTTTGGAGGAGGAGGAATGCTGCCTATGACCCCAAGAACACCATCCCCACCGTCAAACATGGAGGTGGAAACATTATGCTTTGGGGGTGTTTTTCTGCTACGGGGACAGGACAACTTCACCGCATCAAAGGGACGATGGACGGGGCCATATACCGTCAAAGCTTGGGTGAGAACCTCCTTCCCTCAGCCAGGGCATTGAAAATGGGTCGTGGATAGGTATTCCAGCATGACAATGACCCAAAACACACGGCCAAGGCAACAAAGGAGTGGCTCAAGAAGAAGCACATTAAGGTCCTGGAGTGGCCTAGCCAGTCTCCAGACCTTAATCCCATAGAAAATCTGTGGGGAGCTGAAGATTCGAGTTGCCAAACGTCAGCCTCGAAACCTTAATGACTTGGAGAAGATCTGCAAAGAGGAGTGAGACAAAATCCCTCCTGAGATGTGTGCAAACCTGGTGGCCAACTACAAGAAACGTCTGACCTCTGTGATTGCCAACAAGGGTTTTGCCACCAAGTACTAAGTCATGTTTTGCAGAGGGGTCAAATACTTATTTCCCTCATTAAAATGCAGATCAATTTATAACATTTTTGACATGCGTTTTTCTGGATTTTTTTGTTGTTATTCTGTCTCTCACTGTTCAAATAAACCTACCATTAAAATTATAGACTGATCATGGCTTTGTCAGTGGGCAAACGTACAAAATCAGCAGGGGATCAAATACTTTTTTCCCCTCACTGAACGGAAGCCTTCATAAAGACTTTAGAACTGTCAGCAGACATGCTCAAACTTTAATTAACATAACCATAGACCACTTAAACTGGTACAACGCTTCCACTCACGGATGGCCAAAAATAACAAACTGAAAGCCAGGCACCCACTAATCCATGCCTCCCACTTGGAAACAGAAATGTACCTTCTCTGTACCCCTTTTTTTGAGAGTGTGTGATGATTGTACCTACAAAATATTGGGTACAAAAATGTACTGTTATACTAGATTATCCGCACATGTACCCTAAAAGGTACCGAAGAGTACCATGTTAGAACATATGTCTACCTCTGAAGGTACATTGTGTATTTATTTAATTTTTTGTACTCCAGGGAACAATACTGTAACCTAACCGTACCCTTTTTCTGAGAGTATAACGTGAACCTGTGAACTGGGTCAGTCAGTGCTGTAAATGTATCACCACTACCAAATCAGTATCACACTGACATACGATCCCTTCAGAAAGTATTCACACTCCTTGACTTTTTCCACATTTTATTGTGTTACAGCCTGAATTTAAAATGTATTAAATTGAGATGTTTGTCACTGGCCTACACACAATACCCCATAATGTCAGTAGAATTATGTTTTTAGAATTTTTTACAAATTAATCAGAAATGAAAAGCTGAAATGTCTTGAGACAATAAGTATTCAACCCCTTTGTTATGGCAAGCCTAAATAAGTTCAGGAGTAAAAATGTGCTTAACAAGTCACATAATAAGTTGGATGGACTCACTCACACTGCAATAAGAGTGTTTAACATGATTGTTTCTCATCTCTGTACCCCACACATACAATTATCTGTAAGGTCCCTCAGGCGAGCAGTGAATTTCTAACACAGATTTAACCACAAAGACCAAGGAGGTTTTCCAACGCCTCGCAAAGAAGGGCACCTATTGATAGATGGGTAAAAAAAAAGCAGACATTGAATATCCCTTTAAGCATGGTGAAGTTATTAATTATACGTTGGGTGGTGTACAAAGATGCAGGCGTCCTTCCTAACTCAGTTGCCCGGAGAGGAAGGAAACCGCTCAGGGATTTCACCATGAGCCCAATGGTGATTTTAAAACAGTTACAGAGTTTAATGGCTGTGATAGGAGAAATCTGAGGATGGATCAACAACAGGGAAAAGAAGGAATTCAAAAATTCCAAAGAGTGCATCCTGTTTGCAACAAAGCACTAAAGTAATACTGCAAACAAATGTGGCAAAGCAATTAACTTTTTGTCCTGAATACAAAGTGTTACTTTTGGGGCAAATCCAGTACAACACATTACGGAGTACCACTCTCCATATTTTCAAGCATAGTGGTGGCTGCATCATGTTATGGGTAAGGATAAACAGAAACAGAATGGAGCTAAGCACAGGCACAATCCTAGAGGAAAACCTGGTTCAGTCTGCTTTCCACCAGACACTGGGAGATGAATTCACAATTCAGCAGGACAATAACCTAACATACAGTGGGGAAAAAAAGTATTTAGTCAGCCACCAATTGTGCAAGTTCTCACACTTAAAAAGATGAGAGAGGCCTGTAATTTTCATCATAGGTACACGTCAACTATGACAGACAAAATTATAAAAAAAAATCCAAAAAATCACATTGTAGGATTTTTTATGAATTTATTTGCAAATTATGGTGGAAAATAAGTATTTGGTCAATAACAAAAGTTTCTCAATACTTTGTTATATACCCTTTGTTGGCAATGACACAGGTCAAACGTTTTCTGTAAGTCTTCACAAGGTTTTCACACACTGTTGCTGGTACTTTGGCCCATTCCTCCATGCAGATCTCCTCTAGAGCAGTGATGTTTTGGGGCTGTCGCTGGGCAACACGGACTTTCAACTCCCTCCAAAGATTCTCTATGGGGTTGAGATCTGGAGACTGGCTAGGCCACTCCAGGACCTTGAAATGCTTCTTACGAAGCCACTCCTTCGTTGCCCAGGCAGTGTGTTTGGGATCATTGTCATGCTGAAAGACCCAGCCACGTTTAATCTTCAATGCCCTTGCTGATGGAAGGAGGTTTTCACTCAAAATCTCACGATACATGGCCCCATTCATTCTTTCCTTTACACGGATCAGTTGTCCTCGTCCCTTTGCAAAAAAATCCACCCCCATGCTTCACAGTAGGTATGGTGTTCTTTGGATGCAACTCAGCATTCTTTGTCCTCCAAACACGACGAGTTGAGTTTTTACCAAAAAGTTATATTTTGGTTTCATCTGACCATATGACATTCTCCCAATCCTCTTCTGGATCATCCAAATGCAATCTAGCAAACTTCAGACGGGCCTGGACATGTACTGGCTTAAGCAGGGGGACACGTCTGGCACTGCAGGATTTGAGTCCCTGGCGGCGTAGTGTGTTACTGATGGTAGGCTTTGTTACTTTGGTCCCAGCTCTCTGCAGGTCATTCACTAGGTCCCCCCCGTGTGGTTCTGGGATTTTTGCTCACCGTTCTTGTGATCATTTTGACCCCACAGGGTGAGATCTTGCGTGGAGCCCCAGATCGAGGGAGATTATCAGTGGTCTTGTATGTCTTCCATTTCCTAATAATTGCTCCCACAGTTGATTTCTTAAAACCAAGCTGCTTACCTATTGCTGATTCAGTCTTCCCAGCCTGGTGCAGGTCTACAATTTTGTTTCTGGTGTCCTTTGACAGCTCTTTGGTCTTGGCCATAGTGGAGTTTGGAGTGTGACTGTTTGAGGTTGTGGACAGGTGTCTTTTATACTGATAAGTTCAAACAGGTGCCATTAATACAGGTAACGAGTGGAGGACAGAGGAGCCTCTTAAAGAAGAAGTTACAGGTCTGTGAGAGCCAGAAATCTTGCTTGTTTGTAGGTGACCAAATACTTATTTTCCACCATCATTTGCAAATAAATTCATTAAAAGTCCTACAATGTGATTTTCTGGAGAAAAAAAATCTCAATTTGTCTGTCATAGTTGACGTGTACCTATGATGAAAATTACAGGCCTCTCTCATCTTTTTAAGTGGGAGAACTTGCACAATTGGTGGCTGACTAAATACTTTTTTTCCCCACTGTACAAGGCCAAATCTACACTGGAGTTGCTTACCAAGAAGACAGTGAATATTCCTGAGTGGCCGAGTTACAGTTTTCAGTTAAATCTACTTGAAAATCTATGGCAAGAACTGAAAATGGTTGTCTAGCAATGATCAACAACCAATTTGACAGAGCTTGAATAATTTAAGAATAATGGGCAAATGTTGCACAATCCAGGTGTGGAAAGCCATTAGAGACTTGAAAGACTCACAGCTGTAAGGTGCTTCTACAAAGTTTTGACTCAGGAGTGTGAATACTTATGTAAATTAGATATTTCTGTATTTCATTTTCAATACATTTGCAAAAAAATTATTAAAATATGTTTTCACTTGTCATTGTGGGGTATTGTGTGTAGATGGTTGAGAGAAGAACAACTATTTGAATTCAGGCTGTAACACAACAAACTGTGGAATAAGTCAAGGGGTATGAATACTTTCCGAAGGCACTGTAAGTTTAATTTCTTCTCCATGTTGGCAATGGATTGAAAAGATAAGACTGTTCACAGCTTGAGTTTTCCTCATCCGTTTCCGGTGGTTCAGGATAACAACCATCAATTTGGACAGCAAGCAGAGCTGTGCAGGGTTGGCTGAGCACACAGCTTGGTTTACAGCACACATGCCTTCCATTTGCCCGCCTGCCACCCAGTTACTGTTTTATGGCAGATACCTGCTTAAGCATGGCCATCTACTTCACTTGTCGTCGCTCCAAAACCTCCCTTACTCAGTCAGACCCAATCAGACTCATTTTCTACTGCCTGATTCCAAATAATACCCCCCATTGGTCAACATTCCCCCCTTTCAAAGGCCCCAATGTTAGATTGAAGTGCTGAAGAGGGCTGAAGAGGGGGGTCAATTTGGAATTGAGCATATCGCCCTCTTCTGTCCTCATCTCTTTGGTTTCTCTTTGGTACCGGTTTCATCGCTCTTAAGCCATTCTCACACACACTCTCTGGATATCTCCTCTTCGTATCAAAATGTTGCCCTCCACCCACTAAAGTTTCCTTTACATGTGCCTTGGGAATACGTAACAGGAGAGAGAAAGAGAGAGACAGAGACACAAAGCGAGAGAGATACAGACAGAGAGAGTGCGAGAGAGACAGAAAGAATGAGTCACTTTATTTGGATAGTCCCTATAGATGATCTACAGATGGTCAAACGATCTGTTAATATGCAACTGCTTGCCAAGTTTATGGTAAAGGTTAGGTTTAGAATAAGGGTTAGGTTAAGGGTTAAGGTACGGGTTAGGGCTAGGATTAGGGTACTGGTTAAGTTTAGGGTTAGGATAAGGGTTAAGATTAAAGGATAGTTATTGGAAATGTTATTGACAGTTATTGAACATTTACTGAACATCTACAAACCATCTACTTGGAACTATCCATATGAAGTAATACCAAAGAAAGAGAGAGAGAGAGAAAAAAATCAGAAAAAAGAGAGAAAGAAAGAGGCTCCATGGGTCCATGCCAAAAGAGGAGAGGTGGACAGAAAGAGGATGCTAGACAAACCAGTGACAGCCAGCAGATAGCGACTCCGCTCCTGAGGTTTCTATTACTGCCATGACACCCCGCCCAGCCCAGCCATCGTCCTGCAGTCCTGTCACCTTAGAAGGAGCAGCATTCAGCACGGACCCAGAGAGAAACACTGGTTATGCAATATTCAGTGATAAGCAAGAAACAATGAGGCAGCGAAAAACAGAGCCAGGTAGCTTAGTGGTTAAGAGCGTTGTGCCAGTAACCGAAAGGTCGCTGGTTCTAATCCCCAAGCCGACTAGGTGAAAAATCTGTCGATGTGCCCTTGAGCAAGGCACTTAACCCTAATTGCTCCTGTAAGTCGCTTTGGATAAGAGCGTCTGCTAAATGACTAAAATGTAAATGTAAAGCCAGGGCCTGTGCCCCCCTTACTATACTTACGTACACACACTGGCCGGGACTGGGAGAGTGACATTGTAGCATGCTAGTGCCAAAAACAGGACTTCAGCGGTTTCGCTCCATACTTTGTAGAAATCCCACAGAAACATATCCTTTAGATCACTGAGTCTAAAGCCTAAAACTAGTTTTAGAAATTTTATGGAACATGACATAACCATTTGTTTTACATTAAAGTTAAATAAAGCCTTCGACACGGTAGAAGAGACCGTTATGACGCAAAACTGGTTCAGGCAAAAAAAGGAGAACAACCTTCTGAGAGAAGCCTTACTAGACATCCAAACTAGATAGTTGAGGGAAAATCTAGTACTTACGGGTATTCAGGAAAAGGAGGGAGAAATAACAGAGAATATTATGAAGGACTTCCTGCATACAGCGCTACAAATCCCACTCAAGGCTGTCGATAAAATCCAACTCGAACGTGTACACCGTTTCGGAAAAAGAGGACAGAAATATGAGCGCCCAATCGTTGCCAAATTTGCTTTTTTTTAAGATAAAGCTATGGTGAATAGCCTAGGAAAAAGACTTGCTGGCACGAAAATAGGCATGAATGATCAGTTCCCGAGGGAGATTGTAGAAAGGCGCAAAGTTCTGTATCCAATCTTCAAGGAAAACAGATAAAAAGGGAAACGTGTTGCACTCGTGGTGGATAAACTATATATTGACAACCAAATGTTCAGAGACACAAAGACTACTCCATGGCTATTCTAAAAGTTGTAATAGAGGAGTCAAATATTGGAGCACCTGATACTAGCAATGATAGGGATTGTAATATTAAATAACATTTATAGTAAGTATAGTATTTTATATAAAAGGATAAAACGACATAATAAGCAGAATAATACATCTTTAAATACAAATAATTAGAACATGGCTTTTTTGGCGGGAGGTTGTTGTTTTGGCGGATGGTTGTTGTGGTTGGTCCTGTGTTCTCTCTGGCGTCCTTTCCCCCTTGTGGCAGATGTGGATGCGGGTGCTTTTGCACGCTCAGCCCATTTCTTCCGCAGTCAACCATGTGGTGTGCATTTTTGTGTTTGAAAAGGTGCGGCATTAAGTGAGTGAGAGGGGAAATGGTTGCATATCCCAGAGCCGACGGGGGTCTATGAGCAGGGGTAGTGAGAGAGAGAGCTTTCAATTTTGTGTAGATGAGGGATATACATTTTTAAATATAGTATACATCTAATCTAATTTTTCATTGTCCTATCATGATGGAAAGATCCCTAACCCTATAACCTGGACACCCACCTGAGCGACCCATACACCAAAAGGAAGTTCCCAACTCTTTTATGTACCTGCTGTGAGTATGCAGCCTAAACAGAGAAATAAATGCGGTCAGAGACCTACTTGAGCAGCACCGCCCCCTCAAGATTCTGAGCCTGCCTGGCAGGGTTGGTCCTACAAAGCCAGAGCCCCCTGATGGGAGAGCATAATATTCAAGGAAATTCTCAAAGCTGCTAATGAGAACCTTGACGACCTTTTACCTAGCCGGTGGGGATTCCGGTGGGGTACGCCCACCCAGGTAGTGGCAGTGCTGGCAACACTGGCTGCAGTAACCCATGGGGAGGGGGTCACACTCGGACAATCAGAGAGGGGGTTTATCATTGTGGCCCAGGTGGCAAAAAATAATCAAAGGTCTGACCGCACGGAGATGCTTGGGAAAATGGTTACAACAGGGGATCAGAGTGTTTGTGTCTCAGGTGAAGAGGGTGAATCTAATCTCCATCACCTAGGACTTGACATAGATTAAGTCGATTAATCAAATTTCACATTGTTATCAATTTCTGCTCAATCTGCATGGTTTCTCAATCAACTGTATGTGCACTCGTAAATCAGGTTATTTCTCGAGTTGGTCTCTGGGATATAACAGCCGTTGAGTATCTGATTTTATGGTGGATTGTGGAGGAGGGGGGTTGAGTGTGTTGGAGTATGTGAGTATGTGCGTGTGTGCTTGTCTGGCATCTGTTGTGGGGGGATGTTGGGGGGAAGGGGGGGTATGGGATGGACCACGGCAATTATTTGCTTGGATAATAATTGCTTGTCAATGAATTAAATGTAATACAATGGCAATCCGGGTTATATGTTAGAATCCTACGCATGAACTGCCGACATTATTACGCATATTAATTGATAATGATGGAAAATAGGATATGCATACATTTTTTAAAATAGTTATATAGATATATATATATAGAGGTGAAAGCATTGGAAATGCTTTTTGCGGTTAATCTGCTTCTGTTTTGTGGGTGGCACTGTGTGCTGTTTTCGATGGATGGGTCCTGGCCTCTCGGGGCCTTAGGGATCCGGAGGGACGTGGGTGGGATGCTGATCACTGGGATGACGGCTCAACTTGGGATGGGGAGGGGCTTTAGCGGGGGAATTAGTGGAGAACAATTGAAGGGTTACTCCGTAGCAATGCAAATATCACGGTACAGCTATATGGACACTCAATCATTACGGTATTTTTTATTGGTAAATTTATAAACATATATAATGATAAATAGACTTGAAACTTGTATCTCATTATGGTGTATGGTGAAATAAGTATAGCCAGTTATAATTGTAATGGCTTAGCTGATAATAACAAAAGAAGAACAATATTTACATGGCTCAAAGAGAAGGAATATAATATCTATTCTATACAGGAAACTCATTCAACAATTCGAGATGAAGTAGCGTGGAAAAAAGAATGTGGGGGGGGGGATATACTTTTCCCATGGGCAAAGAAATTCAAAAGGGGTGATGATATTAATTAATAGTAATTTCGATCCGAATGTGCAAATTGTCCAAATAGATACGCAAGGTAGATGGATTATTTTTAATATGTTATTGGACCATAAACAGATATGTCTCATTAACCTTTACGGTCCAAATAATGATGATCCACAATTCTTTGACAATATAATAAATTATCAACCCTGCAAGCAATTCAAGACAATATTATTATGGTGGGGGATTATAATACTGTTTTAAATAGCTCAATGGACCGTAAAGGAAATCACACCACAAACAATCACCCACATGCTCTTAAGGAAATTGTGAATGTCATGGATACATTAGAACTAGTAGATATATGGAGGCTTAAATATACTGATCTAGTGAGATATACATGGCGGAGACTGAATCAAGCTAGTCGTCTTGACTTCTTGACTTCTTTCTTATCTCATTCTCGTTGGCACCAAAAGTTAAAAAAGTGTTGATAGGGGACAGAATGCGGTCGGACCATCATATAATAGGCATATACATTACTCTTACTGAATTTCCACGTGGGCGAGGTTATTGGAAATTTTATCAAAGCCTATTGGATGATAATTTATTTATAATTAGAACAAAGGAATTTATAACTGACTTTTTCCCAACATAACATAGGTACAGCGAATCCCCTTATTGTATGGGACACCTTTAAATGTGCCTTTAGAGGCCATGCAATTCAGTACTCATCTCGAAAACAAAAGCAATTTAGGTCAAAAGAGTTTATACTAACAAAGGAAATAGAAAGTCTAACAGAACAGATAGATGGCAATAAAAACTGTAACAGAGGCTCAGAATAAATTAGAGGAAAAACAAAAAGAAATGGAGAAACTTATTCAAGGAAGATCAAGTGTAATATATTATAAAAAATAAAGCAAACTGGATGGAATATGGGGGAAAATGCACAAAATTCTTTTTTTAAACTTCAACATAGGAATGCTACCAAAAATAACTTAATGAAACTGGTTACAATTGATGGAGTCACCCATAATTCACCAAATTATATTTTGAAGGAAGAAACAAAGTACTTTAAGCATACGTTTTCTTTTCAGTCGCCTCCATCTCCTCTAACTGAAGCTAATTGTAGAGATTTTTTTTCTATTGATATTGTCAAATTAACAGCCAAACAGAAAGACTCATGTGAAGGTGAAATTACAGAGGAGGAACTTCTGGATGCAATTAAAGACTTTAAGTCTGGGAAAACTCCAGGGTTGGATGGCATACCAGTCGAGGTATACCAAACCTTTTTTGATATACTAAGCGGACCGTTATTAGCATGTTTTAACCACTCCTATGTAAATGGTAGATTATCTGACACTCAAGAAGAAGGTCTGATCTCATTATTACTGAAACAGGATACAAGTGGAAAATATAAAGATCCAGTCCATTTACAAAATTGGAGGCCCCTTACACTTCAGTGTTGTGATGCAAAAATCCTAGCAAAATGTATAGCGCATATAATTAAAAAGGTATTGTCGGATATTATTCATTCTAATCAGACAGGTTTTTTACATGGAAGATACATTGGAGATAATATAAGGCAAGTATTGGAAACAATAGAACACTATGGAAAATATGGGAAACCAGGCCTGCTATTCATAGCAGACTTCGAAAAGGCATTTGATAAAGTTCGACTGGGGTTTATATATAAATGCCTGGACCATTTCAATTTTGGAGAATCTCTTATAAAATGGGTCAAAATCATGTATAGTAACCCTAGATGTAAAATAGTAAATAATGGCTATTTCTCAGAAAGTTTTAAACTGTCAAGAGGAGTGAAACAAGGTTGTCCACTATCGGCATATCTATTTATTGTGGCCATCAAGATGTTAGCTATTAAAATCAGATCCAATAATAATATCAGAGGATTAGAAATCCAGGGCTTAAAAACAAAGGTGTCATTGTACGGTCTGATGGTGATGTGGATATACTCGGAATACATATCCCAAAGGAAATACATGATCTCACTTCAATAAATGTTAATAGAAAGTTAGCAAAAATAGATAAGATCTTACTACCATGGAAAGGAAAATACCTGTCAATTTGTGAAAAAATCACCCTGATTAACTCTTTAGTATTATCCCAGTTTACCTATTTGCTTATGGTCTTGCCTACGCCTAGCGAACAGTTTTTTAAATTATATGACAAAAAAATATTCCATTTTATTTGGAACGGCAAGCCAGACAAAATTAAAAGGGCATATTTATATAATGAATATGAATTCGGAGGACAGAAATTATTAAATATTAAAGCATTACACCTATCACTAAAAGCTTCAGTCATACTTAAATCCGAACTGGTTCTCAAGCAAATTAGTAAGATTGTCTCAACCAATGTTCAAGAAAGGCCTTTTTCCCTTTATTCAGATTACAACAACTCATTTGCAGTTATTTGAAAAGGAAATCATCTCCCAAATATCACTATTTCTAAAACAAGCCATAGAAAGTTGGTTGCAATTTCAATTTAATCCTCCAGAAACGACAGAACAAATAATGCAACAAATATTGTGGTTAAATTCAAATATACTAATTGACAAAAAACCTTTATTTTTTTGATAGAACGTTTAAAAAAGTTATAATCTTCGTAAATGATATCATCGGTAGGAATGGTGGAGTTATGTCACACATGCAGCTAACAAAAACATATGGAAATGTCTGCTCTACCCAAAATTACAACCAAATAATTGCAGCCTTACCACAAAAGTGGAAGAGGAAAGTGGAAGGGGGAGAAAGTAAGGAACTTGTCTGTCGGCCTTGCATTAAAGAACATAATTGGTTAAGGAAAACTGTGATAAATAAAAAAGTATATCAGTTTCACTTAAGGACCAAAGGATTGACAGCCGTCCCATATAGACTGCAAAATAGTTGGGTAGAGATCTTTGACGTACCGATCCCATGACATAGTGTTTATGAACTGACACGCAAAACGACACCGGATTCAAAAACTAGAATCTTTCAATTTAAAATATTATATACAATTCTTGCAACCAATTGAATGTTATTTATATGGGGGATACAATCTTCCCAGCTCTGCAGATTTTGCTGTGAAGAGACAGAATCATTAGATCATTTGTTTTGGTTCTGTCCATTTGTAGCTTGTTTTTGGACACAGGTCCAGGAATGGCTAAAGGATTGCAATATTTACCTGGAGCTAACCTTGCAGATGGCATTACTGGGTGATCTGAAAAGTCATAGTCAATCGATCAATAATATAATAATACTTTTAGCAAAAATGTTTATTTTTAATTCACAATCTCTAGAAGCAATGAGAATAGAAAGGTTCAGAACTTTTGTAAAACATCACAGCACGGTTGAAATATATATGGCAAATAGAAATCCTATATGGATGGTGTTAAGAGATAGATGGGAGGTATTGAATAGAGTTGAAGGATGGGACTAATAACAAATAACAACAAAGATAGTTAATAATGTAAGCATACTGTGTCCATAATAAGTATATAGGTTGTATGTTGGGAGCTTTTGGGAAAGAGCACAGTTAGAAAGATATGGCATATAGAAGCAAACCGGATGGACATCATGAAAATGATTGGAGAGGTTGAGAGTAGAAGTAGTTCAGGAGCAAAAAAATAATAATTATATATATATATTGTGATGTCACGAGAGGCTGTGTCCTGGAGGGACGTTACATCCCCCTGAGGTGGCTGCAAACCCAGACAGCTATGGCTCCATCTGCTGGTATGGTCGGGAACTCCAACCCTCTATGGCCAATCTTCCCACGCAGCTGAAACAAATGAGGAGCTGATGAGCTGAAGGTTGGGGAAGGGAAGAGACACAGTCTCCAACCTGGGCTCTCTGGAGAACAAGAGTGCTGCACATCCACTTCCATGAGGAATATAAGGAGTTGGAGATACTTACCTTTGGGAAATACTCACCTTTGGATATATGCACCTGTGGAAATACGTGAGAGACATTTGGAAGGACTTTTTGCTGGGTTGGCCACTAGCTGCAACGTGGACTACAGTAAGGCTGGGGAAAAGTTATCTGAGCGAGTGAGAATTATGATTTTGGATGTGGAAGAGACATCCCTGAACTGTTAACCCTTAAAGAGCCACAAGAGAACAGAATTTTGTTATATTTTCGTTAATTTCCCAAGACCTATAATAAAATCCTTGTTTTGTTTGAACCTTGTCTCCTGGCACTACTTGAGCAATCCCGCTGAAAGCTGTGTAGCCTCTCGTGACGTCACAGATGGTGGAGAACACGGGCACGCTCAAGCGTTAATAGTGCATGTCAGAGGAGGATACCGAAGGTTTGATCACCCAGTTTTCCAAGTTGGCCGTAGGCTCCCCGCCGACTGAAATGGAGGACATATTGAAAGCCCTTGTTGCTGGCCAGCAAGCCCAGATGCAAGCAAACGTGGCTCTCTTGGAGGAGCAAAAGAAAGCCAACCTTCTGAAGGCAGAGGAATTGCAGTTGCAGAGACAGAGGGTGGTCCAAAATACCCGCCCAATAAAGGCAAGTGACTTTATATCTAAGATGGGAGCTACCGATGACATTGAGGCATACCTGCATGCATTTGAGGCCACGGCCACTAGGGAAGCCTGGCCCAAGCAACAGTGGGTTGGTCTGTTAGCCCCCTTTCTAACCGGGGAATCGCTGAATGCTGTCCGGGACCTGGGCCCTGACCAGGTTACTGACTATGATGCCCTGAAGTCTGAGATCCTCAGCAGATATGGACTCACAAAGTTTGGTATGGCCCAGCGCTTTCACAGCTGGACCTTCCAACCAGACCAACCTCCTCGGGCGCAGATGCATGAACTTGTCCGAATCGCAAGGAAATGGCTGGATCCGCAGAGGAATCCAGCAGCGGCGGTGGTGGAGGCCGTTGTGGTGGATCGTTACCTACGCGCCCTGCCTTATGAGGCAAAACGGTTCATCAGTCAACAGGCCTTGACCACGGCTGATCTGACCGTGGAAGCTGTGGAAAAGTACCAGGCCACAGCGGAGATGCTGAATGCTTCCCGAAAAGACCCCAGGAGTGCGGCCCCACCACAAATGGGAAGAACCCGTCCAAAGGACCCCAAGGTCTCGAACCCAGCCACGTCAGGACTTATCCCGGCTCCAGGGGAGCCAGAAACCAGGCGGGTCCAAGACGAGTACACCAGGAGGGGGAAACTCGACAGTGTTACCGGTGTGGGGAGATGGGACATATCTCCTGGCAGTGTGGGAAACCAGCCGATGAACCTATGCCCACTGCGGAGTCCTCCAGCTCAGCACCCACACACCGTTTTGCCTCGCTCTTGGGAGTCGTAGATGGCGGCCCAGATCGACCCCCCACCTGCCCGGTAACTGTGAATCACCATGATGTGGAGGCCTTACTGGATTCTGGTAGCCGGGCCACCCTGGTGCGTAAGGATTTGGTGGGCCCAACGTGTCTGACCCCGGGGAAAGTCCTCCCAGTTTCCTGTGTCCATGGGGACACCAGAGAATACCCCATTACTGAACTTACAATGACCAGCACACGGGGAACCATACACACGACGGCGGGGGTGGTTGATTCCCTCCCCGTCCCTGTCCTAATTGGACGAGACTGCCCAGCCTTTTACCCACTCTGGAGAGAGTCTCAGGAGAGGATAACCCGAGTACCTCGGAAACGGAGAGGCAAGACTCATCCTGGGAAGGCTCCGGTGCAATCCTCCGAGTTACTCACTCCCGCCCGGGCTCTGATAGGGATGGCAGGTGCCCAGACCGACACAGAGACGGAGCTACAGAATCTGGACAAAGAACTGTCTGGTCTGAAGGGGACCGCTGAGAGGTATCGTTTGTTAAAGCAACAGTTAGACATGAAGACAGAAGAGTTAGATATCCTCCAGGCTAAACTCCAACAGAGCTCCTTCCCTAAGCAACAGGAGGAGCTGGAGAGGCTGCGCAGGACCATCGAGGAGTGTGAGGAGACCCTGCGCAGTAGTAAGGAGGTCCAGAAGAAGGCAGAGGAGAAGTACAAGGTGTTGGAGAACAAGATGAAGAATGCGGAGGCAGAGAGAGAGAAGGAACTGAAAGCTGCTCAACAGAAGCTAAACTCTGCTAAAACCAAGGCTGATGCGTTCAGTAAGAAACTCAAGGAGAGACAACAGGAGGCTGAGTCCCTGGTCCTAGAGTTGGAGGAGTTGAAGAGAGAGCAGTCTGGCAAGCACCACGGCAATGCGGACGCCCTCTCCCGGCGTGATGCCTTCTTCGCTGCCTTTACCCAGACGAGGACGTCGGTCCCGAGGAGGGGGATGTGTGATGTCACGAGAGGCTGTGTCCTGGAGGGACGTTACATCCCCCTGAGGTGGCTGCAAACCCAGACAGCTATGGCTCCATCTGCTGGTATGGTCGGGAACTCCAACCCTCTATGGCCAATCTTCCCACGCAGCTGAAACAAATGAGGAGCTGATGAGCTGAAGGTTGGGGAAGGGAAGAGACACAGTCTCCAACCTGGGCTCTCTGGAGAACAAGAGTGCTGCACGTCCACTTCCATGAGGAATATAAGGAGTTGGAGATACTTACCTTTGGGAAATACTCACCTTTGGATATATGCACCTGTGGAAATACGTGAGAGACATTTGGAAGGACTTTTTGCTGGGTTGGCCACTAGCTGCAACGTGGACTACAGTAAGGCTGGGGAAAAGTTATCTGAGCGAGTGAGAATTATGATTTTGGATGTGGAAGAGACATCCCTGAACTGTTAACCCTTAAAGAGCCACAAGAGAACAGAATTTTGTTATATTTTCGTTAATTTCCCAAGACCTATAATAAAATCCTTGTTTTGTTTGAACCTTGTCTCCTGGCACTACTTGAGCAATCCCGCTGAAAGCTGTGTAGCCTCTCGTGACGTCACAATATATATATATATATATATATATATATATATATATATATATATATATATATATAATAGAATTATTGTAAAATTAACTGTGTCCATAAGGTGTAGATAGTAAGTATAGACCGGAAGTAGAGGCCTGGGCATTGTTGTTCACTAATTTACTCCAAGTAGGGAAAGGATGGCGGGGTTGAAAAGTAATAAAGGGGAGTATATATCCAAAAGTCCAAAAGACTTCTCAACAGCTTCTACCCCCAAGCCATAAGACTCCCGAACAGCTAATCATGGCTACCCGGACTATTTGCACTGCCCCCCCACCCCATCCTTTTACGCTGCTGCTACTCTGTTAATTATTTATGCATAGTCACTTTAACTCTACCCACATGTACATATTACTTCAACTACCTCAACTAGCCGGTGCCCCCGCACATTGACTCTGCACCGGTACCCCCCTGTATATACAGTGGGGGAAAAAAATATTTAGTCAGCCACCAATTGTGCAAGTTCTCCCACTTAAAAAGATGAGAGAGGCCTGTACTTTTCATCATAGGTACACGTCAACTATGACAGACACATTTAGAAAAAAAATCCAGAAAATCACATTGTAGGATTTTTAATGAATTTATTTGCAAATTATGGTGGAAAATAAGTATTTGGTCACCTACAAACAAGCAAGATTTCTGGCTCTCACAGACCTGTAACTTCTTCTTTAAGAGGCTCCTCTGTCCTCCACTCGTTACCTGTATTAATGGCACCTGTTTGAACTTGTTATCAGTATAAAAGACACCTGTCCACAACCTCAAACAGTCACACTCCAAACTCCACTATGGCCAAGACCAAAGAGCTGTCAAAGGACACCAGAAACAAAATTGTAGACCTGCACCAGGCTGGGAAGACTGAATTTGCAATAGGTAAGCAGCTTGGTTTGAAGAAATCAACTGTGGGAGCAATTATTAGGAAATGGAAGACATACAAGACCACTGATCATCTCCCTCGATCTGGGGCTCCACGCAAGATCTCACCCCGTGGGGTCAAAATGATCACAAGAACGGTGGGCAAAAATCCCAGAACCACACGGGAGGACCTAGTGAATGACCTGCAGAGAGCTGGGACCAAAGTAACAAAGCCTACCATCAGTAACACACTACGCCGCCAGGGACTCAAATCCTGCAGTGCCAGACGTGTCCCCCTGCTTAAGCCAGTACATGTCCAGGCCCATCTGAAGTTTGCTAGAGTGCATTTGGATGATCCAGAAGAGGATTGGGAGAATGTCATATGGTCAGATGAAACCAAAATATAACTTTTTGGTAAAAACTCAACTCGTCATGTTTGGAGGACAAAGAATGCTGAGTTGCATCCAAAGAACACCATACCTACTGTGAAGCATGGGGGTGGAAACATCATGCTTTGGGGCTGTTTTTCTGCAAAGGGACCAGGACGACTGATCCGTGTAAAGGAAAGAATGAATGGGGCCATGTATCGTGAGATTTTGAGTGAAAACCTCCTTCCATCAGTAAGGGCATTGAAGATGAAACGTGGCTGGGTCTTTCAGCATGACAATGATCCCAAACACACCGCCCGGGCAACGAAGGAGTGGCTTCGTAAGAAGCATTTCAAGGTCCTGGAGTGGCCTAGCCAGTCTCCAGATCTCAACCCCATAGAAAATCTTTGGAGGGAGTTGAAAGTCCGTGTTGCCCAGCGACAGCCCCAAAACATCACTGCTCTAGAGGAGATCTGCATGGAGGAATGGGCCAAAATACCAGCAACAGTGTGTGAGAACCTTGTGAAGACTTACAGAAAACGTTTGACCTGTGTCATTACCAACAAAGGGTATATAAAAAAGTATTGAGAAACTTATGTTATTGACCAAATACTTATTTTCCACCATAATTTGCAAATATATTCATAAAAAAATCCTACAATGTGATATTCTGGAAAAAAATTTCTCATTTTGTCTGTCCTAGTTGACGTGTACCTATGATGAAAATTACAGGCCTCTCTCATCTTTTTAAGTGGGAGAACTTGCACAATTGGTGGCTGACTAAATACTTTTTTTCCCCCACTGTATAGCCTCCGTACTGTTATTTTATTTTACTTCTGCTCTTTTTTTCTCAACAATTTTTTTGTTGTTGTTTTATTTTTTACTTTTTTGTTAAAAATAAATGCACTGTTGGTTAAGGGCTGTAAGTAAGCATTTCACTGTAATGTCTGCACCTGTTGTATTCGGCGCATGTGGCCAATAACATTTGATTTGATTTATATAAAAAACATGGGGGATTGGAAGTGATGCAGACAATTACATTGATAGAAGATACAATCTATCTGCAATATTAAGCTGATCCACCCCACAAAAAAAGAAAAAAAAAAACTGGTTCAGGCACAAAGTGATGTCATTACACTGTAACAACAATTCTTCCGGATGGCCAGTGTTAATCCATACGGATTCAAGCCATAATCATGTTGTGTGTAGAAAATAGGTAACAGTTTACAATTTAATTTACGAGTTACTAGTTACAAATGAGGGAATTGGGGGAAAATAAAAATATTTTAAACAAAACAAGTCAGATTATGTCAGAGATGAATACATAGCAGTGCCTTTTGAAGCCATTCCAAGCCACTCTTTGAATTCAGGGCAACAATTTAGTCAGAACAACAAAGTGTTAAACAAAAAGCACAGACGCAGACAGTAGGCCCTCACAGACAAAGCTATAGACACTGAATGAAAACAAAACAGGCACCCTAACACACACACACACACACACAGTTTGGGACCAGGCTAATAATACCCATTAGTGCCCTCTCAGTGCTACAACAATAAGCACTTCATTCCCAGTACCAGAGAGAGTAGCCCCCATGACCGTGCTACTCTGTGCCGCTACCGCTGCTAACTTCCCAATAGGAAACACACTACTTTGTCCAGCTACGTAAGACAGCCTTGAAGCATGCCCAACTCACATTTGTAGCCAGAGATCATTTTAACCTTGATTGGTCATTTGGACAACACATTAAAGCCAACCTTCAATACTTTTCCATCATAATCAATATTCTAAACCATGGTAATACTAACTGTTCATAGAAACAAAGCTATGAATGCCTTTTTTTGTTATTGGATATGCTGCGATTTCTCCCCCCCTCATTATAAGCGAACATAGGGAGACAGTGAAAGTGGAAGAAGATCTCATAGTTAGGAGATAGACATGGAGTACATCAATCATCAAGGGAATCCATCAATCATCCATCAATCCACCTGCGCCTGTTTGAATGGACGGGATGAAACAGTCTGTTAGACAGTGTATCCGATGGCCTATACGGCCCATCTAATGATTGATCCGGTGTGTATGTATGGCCCCTTCTTCCTCCTCCTCCCCTTCACCCACTGCCACCTACTATGAAGTGGGACGTGTCTATGCATGCTAAAATACTGAAGCCTTGGTTTACTTCTGCCGACACATGCGAAGGGGCAGGGACATGCACAGACCTTTCAGGGGGCAGGTGCTCAAAATAAGGGGACAGGTGCTGAAAATTCATATATCTCGTAATTCATCTCAAAATGTATAACATACTAACTGCCTCTGTAGCGAAAATTGTAAGCAAGCTAGTTACAGTGCCTCCTAAAAACATGATTGACAATGGGAAAAGAGGGTAGGCTATCAGCTAGCTTGATAATTTATTTTTATTTATCTTCAATGCTCTTAAATAATAACTTCATAATATAGCCTAATAATATTCATAATCTTCTAACTCATGATATATGGCTGGCTGGCTAGTCGCTTGTGTGGATATTTTAGTACTGTACATGGTGGTTAACTACCGAGGTAAACATTTCTTCTATTGGATATTCATTTTTCTCTTGGCAATAGTTATTGACTACAAAAATGACATATCTGAATCAGGGGAGGATGGAATACAATCCACACCTTTAAAAAATATATTTTAAAACATATGATTTCAGATTTCAATCTTCAATATCTCTTACAGAAAGCATGCCATGATTATGATCATTATATATTTTGGATCAGGGGAGGATGGAGAAAAATCCACAGCTTTTTTTTCCTTCTTCCTGCTTTCAATCTTCCACAGCTCTTCCACAAATCGTGCCCTGATTATGAAAATGATATTTCTAAGGCTACATTAAGAACGATCCAAAACTAAATTCTGGATTGTATGTATGACATGTATAGAGAAGCTATGGCTAAGGAGGTGTCTGAGGCTCCTTTAGCGTCTGTACAGGCAGACGAGACCACTGACATCTCCTGTAAATCACAGATGGAAATAGTGCAGCGCTACATGTTACCAGACAACAGTGTGTGTGAGAGGAGTTTGTAGAGGTGAAAGACAAAACTGGTGTTGGCCTCTTCAACATCATCAAACTGAACATGAAGTTGGTTGCACAAACCTACGACGGGGCGGCGGTGATGAGTGGTAATGAATACCTTCCTAATATCAAGTTGCACCCCTTTTTGCCCTCAGAACAGCCTCAGTTCATCTTGGCATGGACTCTACAAGGTGTCGAAAGTGTTCGTCAGGGATGCTGGCCCATGTTGACTCCAATGCTTCCCACAATTGTGTCAAGTTGACTGGATGTCCTTTGGGTGGTGGACCATTCTTGATACACACGGGAAACTGTTGAATGTGAAAAACACAGCATCGTTGCAGTTCTTGACACACTCAAACCGGTTGGCCTGGCACCTACTACCATACCCCGTTCAAAGGCACTTACATTCTTTGTCATGCCCATTCACCCTCTGAATGGCACACATACACAATAAGTCTCAATTGTCTCAAGTCTTAAAAATCCTTATTTAACCTGTCTCCTCCCCTTCATCTACACTGATTGAAGTGGATTTAACAAGTGACATCAATAAGGGATCATAGCTTTCAACTGGTTAGTCTATGTCATGGAAAGAGCAGGTGTTCCTAATGTTTTGTACACTCAGTGTACACGGTGTCCAAACGCTACTGAAGGAGACTTACCCAGATGCGCAGACTTTGATGACAAAGTAATTGAGAAGTTTGCCAACAAGAAGGACCGCCGCGCCACCTTCCTGTTCAAGTGAGCACAGCACAACAACGGTGTGTCTAAAAATATGTCTTGTATGTTTGCTGTATAAGTTATGTAATATGCCAGGGAGATATGTATACTGTTCCTAAGAAACTAATACTAAGTGTATGTTGTGTAGTAAGATTTTAGTAGCCTATGTGTCTCACCCTAAGATTTCGGTCCTTCTCCCCCTCAGAACTTAGTCTAGTGTTCTGACTTGGTGGTGCACATGTAGCCTATAGCCTGTTTTAGAGAAATATTGTAAGAGCTTTCAGTGTCTGCATATGTGCTGCCCCCGTTATTTAGCCTACTGACTTGGTGTACAGGGAGAATACTGTAAGAACATCCCATGTTCTGAATTCTGTCGTTGTCCATTTCAAAAGTGCTGAACGAATAGGCATATAGGCATATAGGCTACGTTCGTCAGCTCGCTCAGGTCTTAATCAAAATTACGGCTTGCCTCTTATCCGCTCACCGTTCCCTTCTTATGCCATTGTTTTTTATATTGCTTATATAGGTCTATCTCATTAGCATCTTATTTATCATTTTAGGCAATGTTAGAATGATGCATGTCATTGTTTTGCTTACTTTGTGTATTAGAATTAGCTCATGTGCTTTTCACCACAAGGAGGGGATACTATATCATGTTGTTGGGTCTGTAACCCTGTGTGCCAGTGACAGTCTCTTCCCATTCAAATATTTTTGTTCAACAAAAACTTCAGTAATAGACCCATGTAATTCCAGTTCATATTGCGAGGGTTGTTTTGTTTGCGCAATGCGCTGTCTGTGTGTTGGTATATTGTCTATAAAAGTGGATCCTCGTGATTGTATTTTCCTTCCTTTTTCGAACACAAAATAAAATACTTCAAATGGTAGTCTAACCACCCTGTCCGTGAATCTCTCTCTGTGTGGTGACTTAAAGAAGACAAAAAATTAAAGGACTCAACATCTTGCTTGAATTTAGCTGAACTAACATCTACCTGAATTTCTGCCAATGTCCATTTAGAAAGTGCTGAACGAATAGGCCTACCTCGTCGCAGCTCGTTTGCTTGCACTTGTTTATACTTAGAGCTAAGTGTTAATGACATAAGAACAAACATTACACATTATGATATATCAAATCAATTTGTATTTGTCACATACGCCGAATACAACAGGTGTAGACCTTACCGTGAAATGCTTACTTACAAGCCCTTAACCAACAATGCAGTTTAAGAAAATAGTTACAAAAATATTTACTAAATAAACAAAAAATAATAATAATGTAACATAATAAAATAACAATAATGAGGCTATATACAGGGGGTACCAGTACCGAGTCAATGTGCGGGAGTACAGGTTAGTTGAGGTAATTTGTACATGTAGGTAGGGGTAAAGTGAGACATCTATGGCAGCACCCAAGGGGGCTTGAACTGCCTAGCTCTCCCGTAGATTTTGCGGTGACGTAGTGTCCCCATGAGTGACAGAACCCTGAGCACATCACGGCACAAACAGAGAAGATTAACAACGCCTACACTCTGTGCTTTTGCTGGCTGCCACTCCATCACAGAAAGCACGGAGCTAGGCTGAAACAGCTTCATTTTGGAGCTGCCTTACATGCTGACCAAACCGGCTCCACAAGTGCGTCCGCGTGCGCTAACGTGTGCATGTTGATTTTGTCTATCCCCACCAGAAGCGTTCATGAAACGCAGGTTAAAATACCAAAACCAACTGTGATCCAACTATATTAATCTGGGGACAGGTCGAAACACACATGAAACCTTTATGGACATTTAGCTAGCTTGCTGTTGCTAGCTAATTTGTCCTGGGAGATTATTTTACAATGAAATGCATATGGTCCTTTTTTTTGCTGGATCTTTCTTGAATTTTGAGTCACACAAAATCGTGTGTTCTCTACTCCGACAATTCATCCACAGATAAAAGGGGAAACCTTGTTAGTTTTTAATTTGTTTTCTTTGATTAATCTCGCCTCGTTCATTCTTCTTCTGTGGATTTTCTATGGCGGTTGGAAATCAACTTTAAGGTGTATTACCGCCACCAACTGGACTGGAATGTGGACCTTGTTCATCTTTCAATCACCCACGTGGGTTAGTATGTTCCTAAAAACCAATGAGTAGATGGGAGAGGCGGGACTTGCAGCGCGTCAAGTGTCTAAAATAGAACCAAGTTTATTTTAGCGCCTGGCTACACAGATGCCCATTGACACTTGCGAGCAGTTTGAATGAAATGATTGAATATCGTATATCTAAATGTATTTTGCAACGCTCGTGCACGCAACACGTACAGTTTGGTCAGCATGTTACTCAAAGAAAGAGACCAAGTTTGTATGCTGCTTTATTAACTCAAGGATTTTTTTAAAATATTGTTTGCTAAACTGATGTGACACACATTAATTCCAAAATTACATGAAAAACAGGCCATAAAAAATATATAATGTACAGGTGGGGTTCAAAATGCCCCGAATGACAGGTCGCCACTGATCCTATATGGCTAAATAACTGGCCTACTCATGGTGTAGTAGGCTATTCTGAATTATTTCATTTCTTTCTGAACAGGCAAACCCTTCCGGCTATGATTCTATAAGGAAATAAATGATGATGTGCTGCTGCGTGTAGGCTAGCAGCCAACCAGACCAAATATTGATGATGATGCAAATCAAGTGTTATCAAGTGTTAATCAAATGTTATGCTGCTGGGGTATTACTGTTGATATATACACTGAGTGTACAAAACATTAGGAACACCTTCCTAATATTGAGTTCTACCCCCTTTTGCACTCTACAAGGTGTCGAAAACGTTCCACAGGGCTACTGATCCATGTTGACTCCAATGCTTCCCACAGTTGTGTCAAGTCGGCTGGATGTCCTTTGGGTGGTGGACCATTCTTGATACACACGGTAAACTGTTGACCAGTGCGCCTGGCACCTACTACCATACCCCATTCAAAAGGCACTTAAATCTTTTCTTTCTAATTTATTTTTAAATTTATTTTAAATGTAACCTTTATTTAACTAGGCAAGTCAGTTAAGAACAAATTCTTATTTACAATGACGGCCTACACCGGCCAAACCCGGACGACGCTGGGCCAATTGTGCGCCGCCCTATCAGCCTCTGAATGGCACCCGAACTTCACAACGACTTGGGGGCAGTGGCTTCAGAACAACAACGACAAAAACTGTATACAAAAAACAAAACAATTTATACCACCACCCAAAAGGGCACTTGGCGAGTGGGAGGGCAAAGGGGCAGGTGCTCGGGCACAGGTAGACCCCTATCTGTGCTCATGCCTGCGAAGGGGGGGTCGCGTTTCAGGGCGCTTTAGTGGTAGATTGCGTGGGGTCTAGCTGAGGATATTGTTTTCAACTGCTAAGTATTATAATTAGCTCATGTGCTTTTCTCCACAAGGAGGGGATACTATATAATGTTGTTGGGTCTGTAACCCTGTTTGCCAGTGACAGTCTCTTCCCATTCAAAATATATGAAATAATTGAATATGATGATTACAAAAGATATAGAATGACAAAGCAGTAAAACGTTATCCTAAATATTTACCATCAACATAGTGAATACCATTCTTGTTTAATATGTGGGTTTCCTCATGAAATATTCTTTATATATCTATTTTTACAAACTTTTATTTAATAAACTATGTCAATATGTATTTGCTGTCAATGTTTTTGCGTCAAACTGGTGGCAGTAGTGAAACATTTTACAGAGTGAAAATAATGCCATTGTTGATTAGATGCTTTTAAAAATTAATTAGTCAATTTTCTCTACTAGAAGCTCATGGACAATATGGACACAGATATAATAAATGAATACTATATAGGAATACGTTTTATTAAAGTTATTAAAGTATAAATTACCAAAGTTACGATAGATTACAATAGATTTTCTGTTAATTACAAAAGAATACTGAAGATTCCAGTAACTTTGGTAAATTACCGGTAGCTTTGCAAACCTAACCAAGACCCATACATGCAACAGTATCTTTTGCGCTTTTGACAATTATTTTACATGAGGCCCAATTCACATGATATGCCTAAATACTTATAACCACTAGGCTAATAAATAATCACATCATTTTCTTTCAATTATTTAATTAACCTACATCATGTTATTTCAAGTTATCCCTTTGGAGTGCAATATCACATTGTTAAAAAATATCCCTAAATTAGGCATGCATTTGAAAGCATCTAAGGTCTAGGGGAGGTGTTCCCAAACTTTTTTGCCCACGACCCCATTTTGATATCTGAAAATTCTCATGACCCCAACCATGTGAAAAAAAATACGTAATTAACAGCCAATGTTTACTTTTTTATTTGGAGCTATGGCAGTCAATTGAAAAACATTCTAACAGTATTTCTGATCGTCTTCCCATCACATACTGTACTTTTAATGTGGGGCTATGACAGTCAATTGCAAATTAGTCTGGAAAAATCTCACCACCACTAATGAGATGGTTGTGCTTGATGCATGTCGCGTCGGAGCTTCTCAAAGTCAGGGGGCGTGGTCGACAGGACGCACCTAATCTCTGCTGTCACATCCAACCTGGATCGATATTTGGTTTTAATGCAAACGAGAGCACTGAATCCAGCTTCACACAGATATGAGCTGGCTAAGGGTACCATGGGGTTTAATGCTCAGAGGGAGACGGCAGGTATTTCCTTTGAATCAGGAACCAAAACTCCTCCGTAGTGAGCTGTGAATGACAGCTTGATCAGCTGTTCGATTTCACTTACCGGCATGTCAACTGAGCCAGGATCACAGTCAAATGGATTGGGAAGTAGGTCCCAAAGTGCTCTTCCAAGCATTGGAGGTGAGCAGTCATCTGTTTTCTGTTAGAAACATGCACAGCCGAGGGAAGTGGGCATGGTTCGCTTTTGAAAGACTCTCTCTCCAATAATAATTATTTCCTCTGAATCCACTTATTGTATTTCCCCTGCATGCTTGCATTCAGTTTCCCAAATATGTCTGTTACATAAGCAAGGAGACACATTTTATTTTCATTACACAGGAAGTCAACCAAGTCTGTTTTTTTTTTTTACATCCCATTGTGAATGACAACAGTTCCTCCCTCAATGTGAAAAATCTTTGATAACCACCAAGCCTTGGTGTGAAATAGAACATTGTCATGCTCTAATCCCATATCTCCACATAGCTTTGCGAACAGGCGTGCATGCAGTGGATGTGGTTTGATGTAGTTTACAATTGAAGTTACCTGCTGCAGTATTATCGGAGTTCTGTGCTCAGCTCTTTTGCCGCCATTTGCTCTCGGTGTATCATACAATGCGTCCATATGGCAGAGGGAGACACATTCATAACTAGAGTGCAGAGGCCGGCCCGCTGTCCTGCCATAGATGGAGCCCCATCTGTGCAAAAGCCCACGAGCCCACAGTTTTTCCTCAATATAGCCACGCAGCACACTGAACATCTCCTGTGCCGTTTCATGCTCGGGAATCGTGAGGCAGAACAATATGTCCTCGTGAATAGCATCCCCCGACATGTACAGTGAACAAAAGTCAATGCATGGGCATCTCGGCCCTCACAGCTAACGTCCATTTGGAGAGCATAAGCTGGGGAGTTTGAGTTGTTCAGTCAAAGTTCCCTCTTGATTGCTAGCAATAGCATACATTCTTTGTTCAACACTGTTATCTGACAAAGGTATTGATATTAATTACAATGATTTTGAGATACAAAGATGGTATTATAACATATAATATAAAATATATACAGTGGGGAGAACAAGTATTTGATACACTGCCGATTTTGCAGGTTTTCCTACTTACAAAGCATGTAGAGGTCTGTAATTTTTATCATAGGTACACTTCAACTGTGAGAGACGGAATCTAAAACAAAAATCCAGAAAATCACATTGTATGATTTTTAAGTAATTAATTTGCATTTTATTGCATGACATAAGTATTTGATCACCTACCAACCAGTAAGAAATCCGGCTCTCACAGACCTGTTCGTTTTTCTTTAAGAAGCCCTCCTGTTCTCCACACATTACCTGTATTAACTGCACCTGTTTGAACTCATTACCTGTATAAAAGACACCTGTCCACACACTCAATCAAACAGACTCCAACCTCTCCACAATGGCCAAGACCAGAGAGCTGTGTAAGGACATCAGGGATAAAATTGTAGACCTGCACAAGGCTGGGATGGGCTACAGGACAATAGGCAAGCAGCTTGGTGAGAAGGCAACAACTGTTGGCACAATTATTAGAAAACGGAAGAAGTTCAAGATGACGGTCAATCACCCTCGGCCTGGGGCTCCATGCAAGATCTCACCTCGTGGGGCATCAATGATCATGAGGAAGGTGAGGGATCAGCCCAGAACTACACGGCAGGACCTGGTCAATGACCTGAAGAGAGCTGGGACCACAGTCTCAAAGAAAACCATTAGTAACACACTACGCCGTCATGGATTAAAATCCTGCAGCGCACGCAAGGTACCCCTACTCAAGCCAGCGCATGTCCAGGCCCGTCTGAAGTTTGCCAATGACCATCTGGATGATCCAGAGGAGGAATGGGAGAAGGTCATGTGGTCTGATGAGACAAAAATAGAGCTTTTTGGTCTAAACTCCACTCGCCGTGTTTGGAGGAAGAAGAAGGATGAGTACAACCCCAAGAACACCATCCCAACCGTGAAGCATGGAGATGGAAACATCATTCTTTGGGGATGCTTTTTCTGCAAAGGGGACAGGACGACTGCACCATATTGAGGGGGAGGATGGATGGGGCCATGTATCGCGAGATCTTGGCCAACAACCTCCTTCCCTCAGTAAGAGCATTGAAGATGGGTCGTGGCTGGGTCTTCCAGCATGACAACGACCCGAAACACACAGCCAGGGCAACTAAGGAGTGGCTCCGTAAGAAGCATCTCAAGGTCCTGGAGTGGCCTAGCCAGTCTCCAGACCTGAACCCAATAGAAAATCTTTGGAGGGAGCTGAAAGTCCGTATTGCCCAGCGACAGCCCCGAAACCTGAAGGATCTGGAGAAGGTCTGTATGGAGGAGTGGGCCAAAATCCCTGCTGCAGTGTGTGCATACCTGGTCAAGACCTACAGGAAACGTATGATCCATGTAATTGCAAACTAAGGTTTCTGTACCAAATATTAAAGTTATGCTTTTCTGATGTATCAAATACTTATGTCATGCAATAAAATGCAAATTAATTACTTAAAAATCATACAATGTGATTCTCTGGATTTTTGTTTTAGATTCCGTCTCTCACAGTTGAAGTATACCTATGATAAAAATTACAGACCTCTACATGCTTTGCAAGTAGGAAAACCTGCAAAATCGGCAGTGTATCAAATACTTGTTCTCCCCACTCTATACATATTATATACGTCTTTGTCTTATATAACGTCTTTGTATCTCAAAATATATAACTTTATTTTCAGGATTTTGGAAATTCCTCTAGTTTGGGAACTGCTGGCCTTGGGTGTCTTTGGGTAAAACGCCCCCTGCCTGTAATTCTCACAGAAACCACTTTCTGTCACAATTTTCTTACAACACTTTAACTGACTGTCACTACTCTTTCTCAACAAAAAATGTAATCTGTCTAATCTCAACTTTTTAAGTGAGTCCAACAAAACAATTGAGTAAAAATTATCTAATATTTTGTCATTTAGAAAAAGTTAGATCTATAAAAAATGTTATATGTAACCTCCTGTAAAGACTGGATTTGATTTATTATGTGTGGCAATACTCATGTCCGCGTTCTGTAACTGACCGCGTCCATGTATGGTGCGCAGATTGGGCTGAGGTGATCTTGAGGAACAAGGACAGAGTTCACTATTGAGAGTGAGACACCAAAGTTTTTAGTTCAATTAGCTTTTTGCATAATAGTCAGGGACAGTATGAGTTTAGCCAGCTCATTTTCACTCGCTATTCTCTTTTAATTTTGTGAGTCCTCGAGGGACAAACAAACAAACTGCTGGCTAGCCAAGCTAGTCAGTACAGCTAGCCTACCAGGAGCATCCTACTGCCGGCTGCCTGCAGTTGTTCTTCAAGTTAACTCTTGGCACCGATGGAGTTCTCCGGTTGTTTCTTACATTTACATTTACATTTTAGTCATTTAGCAGACACTCTTCTCCAGAGCGACTTACAGTTAGTGAGTGCATACATTATTTAAAAAAATTTATTATTTTATTTTATTTCATACCCCCCGTGGGAATCGAGCCCACAACCCTGGCGTTGCAAACACCATGCTCTACCAACTGAGCTACATCCCTGCAGGCCATTCCCTCCCCTACCCTGGACGACGCTGGTTCAATTGTGCGCCGCCCCATGGGTCTCCCGGTCACAGCCGGCTACGACAGAGCCTGGATTCGAACCAGGATCTCTAGTGGCACAGCTAGCACTGTGATGCAGTGCCTTAGACCACTGCGCCTGTTAAATCCCATGGAATCCTTGGCCCTCTCGTAGACGGATGCTGGCTACCTACCCTTCCTCTGTCCGGTTCTCCTCTCTTCACTGGATGGATGGTAACGTTAGTGTTTAACCCCTGTGTCCAAGGACAAGGACCAAACTTTTAAATATAAAAAAAAAATTCTAAAGTTTTTTATTGTTTGTAAAAAAACTTTAGTTGAGAGCTCTCAAGTGTTTTAACTTTACTATCGGCTGGCTTTTAGGTATGTACACAAATGTATGTGGGCACCCCTTCAAATTAATGGATTAATCTATTTCAGCCACACTCGTTGACGACAGGTGTATAAAATTGAGCACACAGCCATGCTATCAACATTGGTAGTAGAATGGCCCATACTGAAGAGCTCAGTGTCTTTCAACGTGGCACCGTCATACCACCTTTCCAACAACTGTTCGTCAATTTTCTGCCTTGGTCAACTGTAAGTGCTGTTATTGTGAAGTGGAAACGTCTAGGAGCAACAATGGCTTAGCCGCGAAGTGGTAGACCACACAAGCTCACAGAACAGGACCGCCGAGTGCTGAAGTGTGTAAAAATAGTCTGTCCTCGATTGCAACACTCACTACTGAGATCCAAACTGTCTCTGGAAGCAACGTCAGCACAAGGTAATTGTGTTCCATTGTGTGGTTGTATCATAGTTTCTGTGGGTGTACCATAGTATGCATTATAGTTTCTTAATAAGCTAGTAATAACCTTTCAAGTGTTTATGCTTATAAGGTGGAGGCACCACTTTATTCTATACATGGTACATATACATTCTTATGGTATATTTTACCCCTGTATCGTCCATGGGCATACTGACTCATGGCAATACACATACAGTGTCCTGCAGGCCTACATGCTACCATATACACCCCCCTTGTCTACTACTGCCTCACCTATATACAGTATAGGCCCCACCTCATAGAACTCAGGTCTTATCTCTCTATCAGTACTAGCCTAGTTAGTCATAAAAAAGCTGCCTGAAGAAAGGGGGGTCACATATACACTGAGTATACAAAGCATTAAGAACACCTGCTCTTTCCATGACAGACTGACCAGGTGAATCCAGTTGAAAGCTATGATTCCTTATTGACGTCACTTGTTAAATCCACTTCAAATCAGTGTAGATGAAGGGGAGGACACAGATTAAAGAAGGATTTTAAAACCTGTAAGGTGATTATGGTGATTATGACTGGTTTACAATATACTGTTAACCATGGATTGCTGATGCTATGTATTGGCCATTGGTCGGCTATATTGGCACTCCTCAGTAGGAGCAGTCCTCAATAGGAATGAATGGAATTCTACAGTATTTAAATTAATGAGCCAATTGGAAGCTGGGGATGATTAGGTGGCCATGACGGTATGATGGCCAGATTGTGAATTTAGCCAGGACACTGGATTTAACACCCCTACTCTTACGATAAGTGCCATGAGATCTTTAGTGACCACAGAGAGTCAGGACACCTGTTTAACGTCCCATTCGAAAGACAGCACCCTGCACAGGGCAATGTCCCCAATCACTGCCCTGGGGTATTGGGATCTTTTTTTTTTTTACCAGAGGAAAGAGTGCCTCCTACTGGCTCTCCAACACCATCCAGGGAGGGGCACAGCCATGGGTGGGCCTGGGAGGGCATAGGCTCACCCACTGTAGAGCATGGCCCAGCCAATCAGAATGAGTTTTTCCCTACAAAAGGGCTTTATTACAGACAGAAATACTCCTCCCCCCCTCCCCCCCCTTTCCCCCTCTGACTATCCCCCAGGTGAACAAGCCGGAAGTGGAGGTCCTGGGCTGGCGTGGTTACTCATGGTCTGCGGTTGTGAGGCCGGTTGGACGTACTGCCAAATTCTCTAAAACAATGTTGGAGGCGGCTTATGGTAGAGAAATTAACTTTCAAATATCTGGAAACAGCTCTGGTGGACATTCCTGCAGTCAGCATGCCAATTGCACGCACCCTCCATACACACATTTTAGAGAGGCCTTTTATTGTCCCCAGCACAAGGTGCACCTGTGTAATGATCATGCTGTTTAATCAGCTTCTTGATATGCCACACCTGTCAGGTGGATGGATTATCTTGACAAAGGATCAAATGCTCACTAACAGGGATGTAAACTAATTTGTGCACAAAATTTGAGAGAAATAAGCTTTTTGTGCGTATGGAACATTTCTGGGATCTTTTATTTCAGCTCATGAAACATGGGACCAGTACTTTACATGTTGCATTTATATTTTTGTTCAGTGTATATATACACTACCAGTCAAAATGTTGGACATACCTACTCATTCAAGGGTTTTTCTTTATTTTTACATTGTAGAATAATAGTGAAGACATCAAAACTATGAAATAACACATATGGAATCATGACGTAACCAAAAAAGTGTTAAACAAATCAAAATATATTTTATATTTGAGATTCTTCAAATAGCCACCTGCCTTGATGACAGCTTTGCACACTCTTATTTTCTACAATGTAGAAAATAGTAAAAATAAAGAAAAACCCTTGAATGAGTAGGTGTGTCCAAACTTTTGACTGGTACTGTATGTATTTGTATGTTTAGCTCACATAATATCATTTAAAAGTAAGTGTCTGTAATACACTGCTCAAAAAAATAAAGGGAACACTTAAACAACACAATGTAACTCCAAGTCAATCACACTTCTGTGAAATCAAACTGTCCAAGTGCCAAGACCAGAGTAGGCGCGTAAACAAGATGGCGTATTGAATAGAAATCGGTACAAAACACCTCAAGATAAAAACATAATATTCAAAATCAGTAAGTTAGACTAAATATTAGCATTTCATATATTCGCAGTTAATATAATTCAATCTGGATAATAACAGAAATAAGATCATAAGGCTAGAGAAATATATCGACAAATATTACTACAACAAGCAACACCCAAACATGACTGAAGACAAGCGTGGAGAGCCGATCCCCAAAAGAAAACGCGACTCATCGACAGATACAGATGATATATGCTTTTCACCACTAGGTATGGTAAGTAAAGAAAGCGACCTGTTGAAGTCGATAAATGACAAATTGGGCATATTAGAACTGGTCAGTAAAGACGTAAAAGAGTTGAAAGCGAGTCTTCAAATGAGTGACGAAAAAGCTTTGGTAATGGAGAAAGAAACCAAAGAAATAAAAGTGACAGTCTCTAAAATGGAAACGGACGTTAGGGAATTAAAAAAGGAGAACAATCTTCTGAGAGAAGCCTTACTAGACATCCAAACTAGATCGATGAGGGAAAATCTAGTACTTACGGGTATTCAGGAAAAGGAGGGAGAAATAACAGAGAATATTATGAAGGACTTCCTGCATACAGCGCTACAAATCCCACTCGAGGCTGTCGATAAAATCCAACTCGAACGTGTACATCGTTTCGGAAAAAGAGGACAGAAATATGAGCGCCCAATCGTTGCCAAATTTGCTTTTTTTAAGGACAAAGCTATGGTGAAAAGCCTGGGAAAAAGACTTGCTGGCACGAAAATAGGCATGAATGATCAGTTCCCGAAGGAGATTGTAGAAAGGCGCAAAGTTCTGTATCCAATCTTCAAGGAAAACAGATTAAAAGGGAAACGTGTTGCACTAGTGGTGGATAAATTATATATTGACAACCAAATGTTCAGAGACACAAAGACTACTCCATGGCTATTCTAAAAGTTGTAATGGAGGAGTCAAATATTGGAGCACCTGATACTAGCAATGATAGGGATTGTAATATTAAATAATATTTATAGTAAGTATAGTATTTTATAAATGGATAAAACTATATAACAAGCAGAATAATACATCTTTATATACAAATAATTAGAACATGGATTTTTTTGGCGGGAGGTTGTTGTTTTGGCGGATGGTTGTTGTGGTTGGTCCTGTGTTCTCTCTGGCGTCCTTTCCCCCTTGCAGCAGATGTGGATGCGGGTGCGTTTGCACGCTCGGCCCATTTCTTCCGCAGTCAACCATGTGGTGTGCATTTTTGTGTTTGAAAAGGTACGGCGTTAAGTGAGTGAGAGGGGAAATGGTTGCATATCCCAGAGCCGACCGGGGGTCTATGAACAGGGGTAGTGAGAGAGAGAGAGCTTTCAATTTTGTGTAGATGAGGGATATACATTTTTAACTAATCTAATTATTCATTGTCCTATCATGATGGAAAGATCCCTAACCCTATAACCTGGACACCCACCTGAGCGACCCATACACCAAAGAGAAGTTCCCATCTATTTTATGGACCTGCTGTGAATATGCAGCCTAAATAGAGAAATAAATGCGGTCAGAGACCTACTTGAGCAGCACCGCCCCCTCAAGATTCTGAGCCTGCCTGGCAGGGTTGGTCCTACAAAGCCAGAGCCCCCTGGTGGGAGAGCATCATATACAAGGAAATTCTCAAAGCTGCTAATGAGAACCTTGACGACCTTTTACCTAGCCGGTGGGGATTCCGGTGGGGTACGCCCACCCAGGTAGTGGCAGTGCTGGCAACACTGGCTGCAGTAACCCATGGGGAGGGGTCACACTCGGACAATCAGAGAGGGGGTTTATCATTGTGGCCCAGGTGGCACAAAATAATCAAAGGTCTGACCGCATGGAGATGCTTGGGAAAATGGTTACAACAGGGGATCAGAGTGTTTGTGTCTCAGGTGAAGAGGGTGGATCTGATCTCCATCACCTAGGACTTGACATAGATTAAGTAGATTAATCAAATCTCACATTGTTGTCAATTTCTGCTCAATTTGCATGCTTTCTCAATCAGCTTTAACTGTATGTGCACTCGTAGATCAAGTTATTTCTCGAGTTGGGCTCTGGGATATAACAGCCGTTGAGTATCGGATTTTATGGTGGATTGTGGAGGAGGGGGGTTGAGTGTGTTGGAGTATTTGAGTATGTGCGTGTGTGCTGGTCTGGCATCTGTTGTGGGGGGGGGATGTTGGGGGGGTATGGGATGGACCGCGGGAATTATTTGCTAGGATAATAATTGCTTGTCAATTAATTAAATGTAATACAATGGCAATCCTGGTTATATGTTAGAATCCTATGCGTGAACTGCCGACATTATTACGCATATTAATTGATAATGATGGAAAATAGGATATGCATAATAAAAAAATAAATAATAGTTATATAGATATATATATATATATAGAGGTGAAAGCATTGGAAATGCTTTTGGCGGTTAACCTGCTTCTGTTTTGTGGGTGGCACTGTGTGCTGTTTTCGATGGATGGGTCCTGGCCTCTCGGGGCCTTAGGGATACGGAGGGACGTGGGGGGATGCTGATCACTGGGATGACGGCTCAACTTGGGATGGGGAGGGGGCTTTAGCGGGGGAATTAGTGGAGAACAATTGAAGGGTTACTCCGTAGCAATGCAAATATCACGGTACAGCTATATGGACACTCAATCATTACGCTATTTTTTATTGGTAAATTTACAAACATATATAATGATAAATAGACTTGAAACTTGTATCTCATTATGGTGTATGGTGAAATAAGTATAGCCAGTTATAATTGTAATGGCTTAGCTGATAATAACAAAAGAAGAACAATATTTACATGGCTCAAAGAGAAGGAATATAATATCTATTGTATACAGGAAACTCATTCAACAATTCGAGATGAAGTAGCGTGGAAAAAAGAATGGGGGAAATATACTTCTCCCATGGGCAAAGAAATTCAAAAGGGGTGATGATATTAATTAATAGTAATTTCGATCCGAATGTGCAAATTGTCCAAATAGATACGCAAGGTAGATGGATTATTTTAAATATGGTATTGGACCATAAACAGATATGGCTCATTAACCTTTACGGACCAAATAATGATGATCCACAATTCTTTGACAATATATATAATAAATTATCAAGCCTGCAAGCAACTCAAGACAATATTATTATGGTGGGGGATTATAATACTGTTTTAAATAGCTCAATGGACCGAAAAGGAAATCACACCACAAACAATCACCCACATGCTCTTAAGGAAATTGTGAATGTCATGGATACATTAGAACTAGTAGATATATGGAGGCTTAAATATGCTGATCTAGTGAGATATACATGGCGGAGACTGAATCAAGCTAGTCGTCTTGACTTCTTTCTTATCTCATTCTCGTTGGCACCAAAAGTAAAAAAAGTGTTGATAGGGGACAGAATGCGGTCGGACCATCATATAATAGGCATATACATTACTCTGACTGAATTTCCACGTGGGCGAGGATATTGGAAATTTAATCAAAGCCTATTAGATGATGATTTATTTATAATTAGAACAAAGGAATTTATAACTGACTTTTTCCAACATAACATAGGTACAGCGAATCCCCTCATTGTATGGGACACCTTTAAATGTGCCTTTAGAGGCCATGCAATTCAGTACTCATCTCGAAAACAAAAGCAATTTAGGTCAAAAGAGTTTATACTAAGAAAGGAAATAGAAAGTCTAACAGAACAGATAGATGGCAATAAAAACTGTAACATAGAGGCTCAGAATAAATTAGAGGAAAAACAAAAAGAAATGGAAAAACTTATTCAAGAAAGATCAAGTGTAATATATTATAAAAATAAAGCAAACTGGATGGAATATGGGGAAAAATGCACAAAATTCTTTTTTAATCTTCAACATAGGAATGCTACCAAAAAGAACTTAATGAAACTGGTTACAATTGACGGAGTCACCCATAATTCACCTAATGATATTTTGAAGGAAGAAACAAAGTATTTTAAGCATATGTTTTATTTTCAGTCGCCTCCATCTCCTCTAACTGAAGCTAATTGTAGAGATTTTTTTCCTATTGATAATGTCAAATTAACAGCCACACAGAAAGACTCATGTGAAGGTGAAATTACAGAGGAGGAACTTCTGGATGCAATTAAAGACTTTAAGTCCGGGAAAACTCCAGGGTTGGATGGCATACCAATCGAGGTATACCAAACCTTTTTTGATATACTAAGAGGACCGTTATTAGCATGTTTTAACCACTCCTATGTAAATGGTAGATTATCTGACACTCAAGAAGAAGGTCTGATCTCATTATTACTGAAACAGGATACAAGTGGAAAATATAAAGATCCAGTCCATTTACAAAATTGGAGGCCCCTTACACTTCAGTGTTGTGATGCAAAAAATCCTAGCAAAATGTATAGCGCATAGAATTAAAAAGGTATTGTCGGATATTATTCATTCTAATCAGACAGGTTTTTTACATGGAAGATACATTGGAGATAATATAAGGCAAGTATTGGAAACAATAGAACACTATGGAAAATATGGGAAACCAGGCCTGCTATTCATAGCAGACTTCGAAAAGGCATTTGATAAAGTTCGACTGGAATTTATATATAAATGCCTGGAGCATTTCAATTTTGGAGAATCTCTTATAAAATGGGTCAAAATCATGTATAGTAACCCTAGGTGTAAAATAGTAAATAATGGCTATTTCTCAGAAAGTTTCAAACTGTCAAGAGGAGTGAAACAAGGTTGTCCACTATCGGCATATCTATTTATTGTGGCCATCGAGATGTTAGCTATTAAAATCAGATCCAATAATAATATCAGAGGATTAGAAATACAGGGCTTAAAAACAAAGGTGTCATTGTACGCAGATGATTCATGTTTTCTTTTAGATCCACAACTAGAATCCCTCCACAGCCTCATAGAGGATCTAGATACATTTTCTAACCTCTCTGGATTAAAACCAAATTATGACAAATGTACTATATTACGTATTGGATCACAAAAAAATACAATTTTTACATTACCATGTAGTTTACCAATAAAATGGTCTGATGGTGATGTGGATATACTCGGAATACATATCCCAAAGGAAATAAATGATCTCACTTCAATAAATTTTAATAGAAAGTTAGCAAAAATAGATAAGATCTTACTACCATGGAAAGGAAAATACCTGTCAATTTGTGGAAAAATCACCCTGATTAACTCTTTAGTATTATCCCAGTTTACCTATTTGCTTATGGTCTTGCCTACGCCTAGCAAACAGTTTTTTAAATTATATGAGAAAAAAATATTCAATTTTATTTGGAACGGCAAGCCAGACAAAATTAAAAGAGCATATTTATATAATGAATATGAATTCGGAGGACAGAAATTATTAAATATTAAAGCATTAGACCTATCACTAAAATCTTCAGTCATCCAAAAGTTATACTTAAATCCGAACTGGTTCTCAAGCAAATTAGTAAGATTGTCTCACCCACTGTTCAAGAAAGGCCTTTTTCCCTTTATTCAGATTACAACCTCTCACTTTCAGTTATTTGAAAAGGAAATAATCTCCCAAATGTCACTATTTCTAAAACAAGCCATAGAAAGTTGGTTGCAATTTCAATTTAATCCTCCAGAAACGACAGAACAAATAATGCAACAAATATTGTGGTTAAATTCAAATATACTAATTGACAGAATGTTTAAAAAAGGTATAATCTTCGTAAATGATATCATCGGTAGGACTGGTGGAGTTATGTCGCACATGCAGCTAACAAAAACATATGGAAATGTCTGCTCTACCCAAAATTACAACCAAATAATTGCAGCCTTACCGCAAAAGTGGAAGAGGAAAGTTGAAGGGGGAGAAAGTAAGGAACTTGTCTGTCGGCCTTGCATTAAAGAACATAATTGGTTAAGGAAAACTGTGATAAATAAAAAAGTATATCAGTTTCACTTAAGGACCAAAGGATTGACAGCCGTCCCATATAGATTGCAAAATAGTTGGGAAGAGATCTTTGACGTACCGATCCCATGGCATAGTGTTTATGAACTGACACGCAAAACGACACCGGATTCAAAAATTAGAATCTTTCAATTTAAATTATTATATAAAATTCTTGCTACCAATAGAATGTTATTTATATGGGGATACAATCTTCCCAGCTCTGCAGATTTTGCTGTGAAGAGATAGAATCATTAGATCATTTGTTTTGGTTCTGTCCATTTGTAGCTTGTTTTTGGACACAGGTCCAGGAATGGCTAAAGGATTGCAATATTTACCTGGAACTAACCTTGCAGATAGCATTACTGGGTGATCTGAAAAGTCATAGTCAATCAATCAATAATATAATAATACTTTTAGCAAAAATGTTTATTTTTAATTCACAATCTGTAGAAGCAATGAGAATAGAAAGGTTCAGAACTTTTGTAAAACATCACAGTATGGTTGAAATATATATGGCAAATAGAAATCCTATATGGATGGTGTTAAGAGATAGATGGGAGGTATTGAATAGAGTTGAAGGATGGGACTAATAACAAATAACAACAAATAATAACAAAGATAGCTAATAATGTAAGCATACTGTGTCCATAATAAGTATATAGGTTGTATGTTGGGAGCTTTTGGGAAAGAGCACAGTTAGAAAGATATGGCATTTAGAAGCAAACCGGATGGACATCATGAAAATGATCGGAGAGGTTGAGAGTAGAAGAAGTTTAGGAGCAAAAAAATAAATATGTATATATATATATATATATATATATATATATATATATATATATATATATATATATATATATATGATAGATATATAATTATTGTAAAATTAACTCTGTCTATAAGGTGTAGATAGTAAGTATAGACCGGAAGTAGAGGCCTGGGCGTTGTTGTTCACTAATTTACTCCAAGTAGGGAAAGGATGGTGGGGTTGAAAAGTAATAAAGGGGAATATATATATAAAAAATAAAAAAAACATGGGGGATTGGAAGTGATGCAGACAATTACATTGATAGAAGATACAATCTATCTGCAATATTAAGCTGATCCATCCCCCCGAAAAAAAATAAAATAAATAAAATAAAATAATATATATATATAAAAAAAAAAATTGTGCACAAAATTTGAGAGAAATAAGCTTTTTGTGAGTATGGAACATTTCTGGGATCTTTGATTTCAGCTCATGAAACATGGGACCAGTACTTTACATGTTGCATTTATATTTTTGTTCAGTGTATATATACACTACCAGTCAAAATGTTGGACATACCTACTCATTCAAGGGTTTTTCTTTATTTTTACATTGTAGAATAATAGTGAAGACATCAAAACTATGAAATAACACATATGGAATCATGACGTAACCAAAAAAGTGTTAAACAAATCAAAATATATTTTATATTTGAGATTCTTCAAATAGCCACCTGCCTTGATGACAGCTTTGCACACTCTTATTTTCTACAATGTAGAAAATAGTAAAAATAAAGAAAAACCCTTGAATGAGTAGGTGTGTCCAAACTTTTGACTGGTACTGTATGTATTTGTATGTTTAGCTCACATAATATCATTTAAAAGTAAGTGTCTGTAATACACTGCTCAAAAAAATAAAGGGAACACTTAAACAACACAATGTAACTCCAAGTCAATCACACTTCTGTGAAATCAAACTGTCCACTTAGGAAGCAACACTGATTGACAATAAATTTCACATGCTGTTGTGCAAATGGAATAGACAACAGGTGGAAATTATAGGCAATTAGCAAGACACCCCCAATAAAGGACTGGTTTTGCAGGTGGTGACCACAGACCACTTCTCAGTTCCTATGCTTCCTGGCTGATGTTTTGGTCACTTTTGAATGCTGGCGGTGCTTTCACTCTAGTGGTAGCATGAGACGGAGTCTACAACCCACACAAGTGGCTCAGGTAGTGCAGCTCATCCAGGATGGCACATCAATGCGAGCTGTGGCAAGAAGGTTTGCTGTGTCTGTCAGCGTAGTGTCCAGAGCATGGAGGCGCTACCAGGAGACAGGCCAGTACATCAGGAGATGTGGAGGAGGCCGTAGGAGGGCAACAACCCAGCAGCAGGACTGCTACCTCCGCCTTTGTGCAAGGAGGAGCAGGAGGAGCACTGCCAGAGCCCTGCAAAATGACCTCCAGCAGGCCACAAATGTGCATGTGTCTGCTCAAACGGTCAGAAACAGACTCCATGCAGGACGTTTGGCATTTGCCAGAGAACACCAAGATTGGCAAATTCGCCACTGGCGCCCTGTGCTCTTCACAGATGAAAGCAGGTTCACACTGAGCACGTGACAGACGTGACAGAGTCTGGAGATGCCATGGAGAACGTTCTGCTGCCTGCAACATCCTCCAGCATGACCGGTTTGGCGGTGGGTCAGTCATGGTGTGGGGTGGCATTTCTTTGGGGGGCCGCACAGCCCTCCATGTGCTCGCCAGAGGTAGCCTGACTGCCATTAGGTACCGAGATGAGATCCTCAGACCCCTTGTGAGAGACCATATGCTGGTGCGGTTGGCCCTGGGTTCCTCCTAATGCAAGACAATGCTAGACCTCATGTGGCTGGAGTGTGTCAGCAGTTCCTGCAAGAGGAAGGCATTGATGCTATGGACTGGCCCGCCCGTTCTCCAGACCTGAATCCAATTGAGCACATCTGGGACATCATGTCTCGCTCCATCCACCAACGCCACGTTGCACCACAGACTGTCCAGGAGTTGACGGATGCTTTAGTCCAGGTCTGGGAGGAGATCCCTCAGGAGACCATCCGCCACCTCATCAGGAGCATGCCCAGGCGTTGTAGGGAGGTCATACAGGCATGTGGAGGCCACACACACTACTGAGCCTCATTTTGACTTGTTTTAAGGACATTACATCAAAGTTGGATCAGCCTGTAGTGTGGTTTTCCACTTAAATTTTGGAGGGTGACTCCAAATCCAGACCTCCATGGGTTGATTCATTTGATTTCCATTGATCATTTTTGTGTGATTTTGTCAGCACATTCAACTATGTAAAGAAAAAAGTATTTAATAAGATTATTTCATTCATTCAGATCTAGGATGTGTTATTTTAGTGTTCCCTTTATTTTTTTGAGCAGTGTATAATAAATGTGGCAAACACGAATGTAGACATTAAAGGTAGACTCAGCGATATGACGTAGATGCAGAAAGTAAACAGCATGGTGGTGGATCAATTTTCGCAACAACTAAGAGCGTCGAAGCGCAAGGCTCAAATTCTCCTCTGTTTTTGTGCCCTGGCTACCACCCTGTAACAGTGTGAAGCGCACCCGTGCAAATGCGCAGATACTGTGTGTGACTGTGTGAGAGCGAAGTCTTGCATCTCGCTCATCTCAATATCTGTAGCGCTTGCTCGTGGCAACGTCATTCCAAGATGGCGTAGCAGTGCGGTCGTGTTTTCTGTCGTGTCCTCGTGTAAATAGCCAGTTTTTATAGTTTTTTGTCTATTTTTGTATATATTTCTCAAATTGTACTTTTCATTCTTTAACTAAATATACTTTCCTGCAACACGCCTCACCCAACGTGGAAAGGATTCTATTATTTCTTTATAATTTTTATCAAAAACCGAATGGCTGTGATAGCCAGCTAGCTAGCTACTTGCTCTTAGCCACCAGCCAGCTCTAGCTCTAGCCTGGACAATTTGTCGGCCAGTCTGCACAGCGTGCTATCGACCCAGAGCATATCGGATTTTCTGCCGGAATCACTGGACCCTAACGCCGGATCATCGCAACTAGCTAGCTGCAACCGAATGGCTGTTGTTGTTGGCTAATTACCATTGCCCCTTAGCAAGCACCGGTTAGCCTTGAGCTAGCCTCGAGCCAGGCCCATCTCCCGGCTATCTACCTCTCGGTCAACCGGACGGGACCTCCTAGTGTTGACACGGAGCCCCGCCGATCCAACACGACTGGTCTGCCGACGAAATCGTCTGATGTGGTTTCAACAGGCTTCCCGTTACGACGTCGACCACGAAGATCCATCTGCTAGCCCCAGCCCGCTAGCACACGCAAGCCGTGCCTCTTGCTCGCCAGTGCTGTAGCAGCCCCCGAACTACCTCCGAACTCTCCTATTGCTGTTAACCGGATCTTATGATAACTCAGCTATACAGCTGATGCCTGCTGGACTGTTCCTTTATACGGTACCGCATCCTGTTTATGTTTAGCCTCAGCCATAACTTTGTCGCCATTACCAGCTGTTGTCTTAGCGCTCTCGAATAACACCTGTGATTGCTTTATGCCTCTCTCCCATGTCAATATGCCTTGCTTATTGCTGTTTCGGTTATTTCTTATTGTACTATTTCACTGTAGAGCCCCCAGTCCAGCTCAACCTGCCTTAGATAGCTCCTGTGTCCCACCCCCCATACACGCGGAGAACGACTCAAATCGGTGCCTCCAGTGATGCTCTCTCTTTCATCGTTACCCAACGCTTAGGTTTACCTCCACTGTACTCATATCCTTCCATATCCTTGTCTGTACATAATGCCCTGAATCTATTCTACAACGCCCAGAAATCTGCCCCTTTTATTCTCTGTACCCAACGCACTAGAAGACCAGTTTTTAAAGCCTTTAGCCATATCCTTATTCTACTCCTCCTCTGTTCCTCTGGTGATGTAGAGGTTAACCCAGGCCCTGTAGCCTCCAGTATCACTCCTACTCCCCAGGCGTTATCATTTGTTGACTTCTGTAACCGTAAAAGCCTGACAAATGTACCCTCTAAATACACCTCCGCTGTCTTCAACCAGGATCTCAGCGATCACTGCCGTATTGCCTGCTTCCGTAATGGGTCCGCGGTCAAACGACCACCCTTCATCACTGTCAAACGCTCCCTAAAACACTTTAGTGAGCAGGCCTTTATAATTGACCTGGCCCGGGTATCCTGGATGGATATTGACCTCATTCCGTCAGTAGAGGATGCCTGGTTGTTCTATAAAAGTGCTTTCCTCTAAATCTTAAATAAGCATGCCCCATTCAAAAAATTCTGAACTAAGAACAGATATAGCCCCTGGTTCTCCTCAGACTTGACTGCCCTTGACCAGCACAAAAACATCGTGTGGCATACTGCATTAGCATCGAACAGCCCCCGCGATTTGCAACTTTTCAGGGAAGTCAGGAACCAATATACACAATCAGTTAGGAAAGAAAAGGCTAGCTTTTTCAAACAGAAATGTGCATCCTGTAGCACTAACTCCAAAAAGTTTTGGGACACTGTAAAGTCCATGGAGAATAAGAGCACCTCCTCCCAACTACCCACTGCACTGAGGCCAGGAAACACTGTCACCACTGATAAATCTACAATAATCGAGAATTTCAACAAGCATTTTGCTTCGGCTGGCCATGCTTTCCACCTGGCTACCACTACCCCGGCCACCAGCTCTGCACCCTCTGCTGCAACTTGCCCATGCCCTCCCCGCTTCTCCTTTACACAAATTCAGACAGCTGATGTTCTGAAAGACCTGAAAAATCTGGACCCCTACAAATCAGCTGGGCTAGACAATCTGGACCCTTTCTTTCTAAAATTAGCCGCCGAAATTGTCGCAACCCTTATTACTAGCCTGTTCAACCTCTCTTTCGTAACGTCTGAGATCCCCAGAGATTGGAAAGCTGCCGTGGTCATCCCCCTCTTCAAAGGGGGTGACACTCTAGATCCAAACTGTTACAGACCTATATCCATCCTGCCCTGCCTTTCGAAAGTATTTGAAAGCCAAGTTAACAAACAGATCACCGACCATTTCGAATCCCACCGTACCCTCCGCTATGCAATCCGGTTTCCGAGCTGGTCATGGGTGCACCTCAGCCACGCTCAAGGTCCTAAACGATATTATAACCGCGATCGATAAAAGACAGTACTGCGCAGCCGTCTTCATCGACCTGGCCAAGGCTTTCGACTCTGTCAACCACCGCATTCTTATTGGCAGACTAAATAGCCTTGGTTTCTCAAATGACTGCCTCGCCTGGTTCACCAACTACTTCTCAGATAGAGTTTAATGTGTCAAATCGGAGGGCCTGTTGTCTGGACCTCTGGCAGTCTCTATGGGGGTGCCACAGGGTTCAATTCTCGGGCCAACTCTATTCTCTGTGTATATCAATGATGTCGGTCTTGCTGCTGGCTTGCACCCGCCCACCCGACTAGAATCACTACTCTCGGTGGGTCTGACCTAGAGTATGTGGACAACTACAAATACCTAGGTGTCTGGTTAGACTGTAAACCCTCCTTCCAGACTCACATTAAGCATCTCCAATCAAAAGTTAGATCTAGAATCGGCTTCCTATTTCGCAACAAAGCCTCCTTCACTCATGCTGCCAAACATGCCCTCGTAAAACTGACTATCCTACCGATCCTTGACTTCGGCGATGTCATTTACAAAATAGCCTCGAACACTCTACTCAGCAAATTGGATGTAGTCTATCACAGTGACATCCGTTGTCACCAAAGCCCCATATACTATCCACCATTGTGACCTGTACGCTCTTGTTGGCTGGCCCTCACTACATATTCGTCGGCAAACCCACTGGCTCCAGGTCATCTATAAATCACTGCTAGGCAAATCCCCGCCTTATCTTAGCTCACTGGTCACCATAGCAACACCCACCCGTAGTCTGCGCTCCAGTAGGTATATCTCACTGGTCATCCCCAAAGCCAACACCTCCTTTGGCTGCCATTCCTTCCAGTTCTCTGCTGCCAATGACTGGACCGAACTGCAAAAATCTCTGAAGCTGGAGACTCTTATCTCCCTCACTAACTTTAAGCATCAGTTGTCAGAGCAGCTTACCGATCACTGAACTTGTACACAGCTATTCTGAAATTAGCCCACCCAACTACCTCATCCCCATATTGTTATTTATTTTGCTAATTTGCACCTCAGTAGCTCTATTTGCACATCTATCATTCCAGTGTTAATACGAAATTGTAACAATTTTGCACTATGGCCTATTTATTGCCTTACCAACATAACTTACTACATTTGCACACACTGTATATATATTTTCTGTTGTATTTTTGACTTTGTTTTGTTTACCCCATATGTAACTCTGTGTTGTTGTTTTTAATCGCACTGCTTTGCTTTATCTTGTCAGGTCGCAGTTGTAAATGAGAACTTGTTCTCAACTGGCTTACCTGGTTAAATAAAGGTAAAATAAAAATAAATAAAAATGTAGTTGAATCTACCTTTAATAAATTCCAGTAGCGGTGCGTGGGTAAAAACACTGGGGAAGCCATGCCCCCCCCCCCAAAAAAAAATAAAAGCCATATTACAACTTATGTGTTGTGATAATTGCATTGTTTGCTCTATAAACTGTTAATTCATATGTCTTGGGACCGTGATATATAGGCCTAAAGGCCGAGACAATAAGAAGACACAGTTTTGTTTTATCACAAAACCGGTTAGCAACCTCTGTCCAGTGAAGTCCACAAAGGATATTGCATGTACAGTAACAGACAGTTAGATGACGTACAGCATGGTCAAGCAAGTAATGTTTCCAATGTTTTTTTCTACCACTAAACTACTATTGATTTAGATCCACAGAAAGCTACGGCAAGTTGCAAAGAAAACAGGAGCTGCCTCCACTATTCCAGCACCATTTCAACTTCAACATCATCAAATCACCTCTGCTTAGTCTAATACAGTGACAACTAAAAGATACCAAAAACAATTTAGTCCAATCAACGTAACCTAAATATGACGTGGCTGTCCATGGTTCTGATTTCTGTGTGCGTGCGCGTTCATGCAAGTAGAAAAACATGTTGACTCATCCTACTTGTAGAGAAACGCCAATGCCATCCTCCTCTCTTTCATGTTGACGAAACGGTCTATCACTCTGTCATACAGTACACACTTTTATTTTTTGTTGTCCTAGGCTACCTGGCTAAAATGCTTGCTCGCTAGCCTAACTTCCATTCATGGGCAACGTTAGCTAGTTAACAATAGCCTTCTACATCTAGCTACATGTTGATCTTCCATCCTCTCAGGCCAGGGGCACAACAATGTATGAATTAATGGTTGGATAAGTATCGCCGTTCTAATCATTGGCCAGTACGGAGAATTAAGTAAAACCACAAGTCCAGCTAACAAAAACATATGGAAATGTCTGCTCTACCCAAAATTACAACCAGATAATTGCAGCATTATCACAAAAATGGAAGAGGAAAGTGGAAGGGGGAAAAAGTAAGGAACTTGTCTGTCGGCCCTTCATTAAAAGAACATAATTGGTTAAAGAAAATTGTGATAAATAAATAAAGTATACCAGTTTCATTTAAGGACCAAAGGATTGAGAGCCGTCCCATATAGATCGCAAAATAGTTGGGAAGAGATTTTTGATGTACCGATTCCATGGCATAGTGTTTATGAACTGATACGCAAAACGACGCCGGAATCAAAACTTCAATTTAGATTACTATACAAAATTCTTGCAACCAATAGAATGTTATTTATATGGGGGATACGATCTTCCCAGCTCTGCAGATTTTGCTGCGAAGAGACAGAATCATTAGATCATTTGTTTTGGTACTGTCCATTTGTAGCTTGTTTTTGGTCACAGGTCCAGGAATGGCTGAAGGATTGCAATATTTACCTGGAGCTAACCCTGCAGATAGCACTACTGGGTGATCTGAAAAGTCATAGTTAATCGATCGATAATACAGTGGCTTGCGAAAGTATTCACCCCCCTTGGCATTTTTCCTATTTTGTTGCCTTACAACCTGGAATTAAAATTGATTTTTGGGGGGGTTGTATCATTTGATTTACACAACATGCCTACCACTTTGAAGATGCAAAATATTTTTTCTTGTGAAACAAAAAAGAAATGCCAAAAAAACTGAAAACTTGAGCGTGCATAACTATTCACCCCCAAAAGTCAATACTTTGTAGAGCCACCTTTTGCAGCAATTACAACTGCAAGTCCCTTGGGGAATGTCTCTATAAGCTTGGCACATCTAGCCACTGGGATTTTTGCCCATTCTTCAAGGCAAAACTCTCCAGCTCCTTCAAGTTGGATGGGTTCCGCTGGTGTACAGCAATCTTTAAGTCATACCACAGATTCTCAATTGAATTGAGGTCTGGCCTTTGACTAGGCCATTCCAAGACATTTAAATGTTTTCCCTTAAACCACTCGATTGTTGCTTTAGCAGTATGCTTAGGGTCATTGTCCTGCTGGAAGGTGAACCTCCGTCCCAGTCTCAAATCTCTGGAAGACTGAAACAGGTTTCCCTCAAGAATGTCCCTGTATTTAGCGCCATCCATCATTCCTTCAATTCTGACCAGTTTCCCAGTCCCTGCTGATGAAAAACATCCCCACAGCATGATGCTGCCACCACCATGCTTCACTGTGGGGATGGTGTTCTCGGGGGGATGAGAGGTGTTGGGTTTGCGCCAGACATAGCTGTGGTGAATGATGGACGGAGTCAGGCGCAGGAGTAAAATAACCGGATGCAGAATGTATTCCTTCCAGACATACAATGCGCCTACAACGGCAAGCGAAACAGGTACAGGGGAAACTATCCTCCCTGACCAAACACAGTCTCAGAAAATACAATAAATGTAATGACACAGGGGAAAATCAACCCTGGCAAAATAAATGAGAGTGTATCTCAACCGAGCTACTCTCCTCCCACATAGAACAATCACTCACAAAAACAAGGGGGCAGAGGGAACACTTATACACAGACTAATTAGGGGATGAGCACCAGGTGTGTGTGATTGACAAGACAAGACAAGTGGAGTGATGAGAATGGGAGCGGCAGTAGCTAGTAAGCCGGTGACGACGAACGCCGAAACCTGCCCGAACAAGGAGGGGAGGCAGCCTTGGCGGAAGTCGTGACAATAGCGTTTTCCTTGATGGCCAAAAAGCTCAATTTTAGTCTCATCTGACCAGAGTACCTTCTTCCATATGTTTGGGGAGTCTCCCACATGCCTTTTGGCGAACACCAAACGTGCTTGCTTATTCTTTTCTTTAAGCAATGGCTTTTTTCTGCCCACTCTTCTGTGAAGCCCAGCTCTGTGGAGTGTACGGCTTAAAGTGGTCCTATGGACAGATACTCCAATCTCCGCTGTGGAGCTTTGCAGCTCCTTCAGGGTTATCTTTGGTCTCTTTGTTGCCTCTCTGATTAATGCCCTCCTTGCCTGGTCCATGAGTTTTGGTGGGCGGCCCTCTCTTGGCAGGTTTGTTGTGGTGCCATATTCTTTCCATTTTTTAAATAATGGATTTAATGGTGCTCTGTGGGATGTTCAAAGTTTCTGATATTTTTTTATAACCCAACCCTGATCTGTACTTCTCCAAAACTTTGTCCCTGACCTGTTTGGAGAGCTCCTTGGTCTTCATGGTGCCGCTTGCTTGGTGGTGCCCCTTGCTTAGTGGTGTTGCAGACTCTGGGGCCTTTCAGAACAGGTGTATATATATATATATATATACACTGAGATCATGTGACAGATCCTGTTACACTTAGATTGCACACAGGTGGACTTTATTTAACTAATTATGTGACTTCTGGAGGTAATTGGTTGCACCAGATCTTATTTAGGGGCTTCATAGCAAAGGGGGTGAATACATATGCACGCACCACTTTTCCGTTATTTATTTTGTATAATTTTTTGAAACAAGTTTTTTATTTTTATTTCACTTCACCAATTTCGACTATTTTGTGTATGTCCATTACATGAAATCCAAATAAAAATCCATTTAAATTACAGGTTGTAATGCAACAAAATAGGAAAAACGTCAAGGGGGATGAATACTTTTGCAAGGCACTGTATAATAATACTTTTAGCAAAAATGTTTATTTTCAATTTACAATCTGTAGAAACAATGAGAATAGAAGGGTTCAGAACTTTTGTGAAACATCACAGTACAGTTGAAAAATATATGGCAAATAGAAATCCAATATGGATGGTGTTAAGAGATAGATGAGAGGTGTTGAATGGAGCTGAAGGATGGGACTAATAACAACTAATAACAACACAACTCATGTAAAGCGTACTGTGTCCATAATAAGTATATAGGTTATAGGTTGAGAGCTTTTGTGAAAGAGCACAGTTAGAAATATATGGCATATAGCAGCAAACCGGATGGACATCATGAAAATGATCGGAGAGGTTGAGGGTAGAGGAAGTTCAGGAGTAAAAACAAACAAAATATAATTATTGTAAAATTGACTGTGTCCATAAAATGTATATAGTATGTATAAGCTGGAAGTAGAGGCCTAAGCGTTGTTGTTCACTAGTTTACTCCAATTACGGAAGGGGTGGTGGGGTTGGAAAGTAATAAAGGGAAATATATTTTTTTAAAGGATATGTATGTGTGTATATATATATTTTTTTTTATTTTTTGCGAGAAAAAAAAACATATGGGGGATTGGAAGTGATGCAGACAATTACACTGATGGAAGTTACAATCTATCTGCAATATTAAAGCTGATCTTAGCTAGCTGGCCAGCTAGCCACCAGAGGACAACAACACAACGACATGCAACAATTCAAGTTTTTCTGTCAATGATGTATGCGCTCAATGGGATTTGACAGGAGTGACGCCAAATCCAAGCTGGCTTCCGTTGGACCATTCACAGTTGGGCTCGCTCAGTTTAGCTCAACGCTGATTGGCAAATTTTTTGTAAAGGGAGGCCAGATGCTCACTGGCTTCCCTTGCCTTCAATGCTACGGGTGGCAACAATGTCATAGTTGTTTGGACCAGACAGCATCAGATACATGGCCTACACGTAGAGAGAGAGAGGGGTGATGTTTCACTCGCTTGGATGCTTTCTCCTGTGAGATACATTCAGCCTCTTGCGAATTGAAGGAAAATTATGAAACACAGAGACGAAAGATAAATTCTTTATTTTTTTGGTCAATTTTTGGGGGAAGCCTGGCTTCCCTTGGCATCAATGAATACAAGCCACTGATGAATGCATTTCTATAGCTTCCAAAATATTTTTTACAATGGTGTCATGGTGGCTTCAACACAGCACCCCCTATCAGTCATCTAGTGTATATATAAATAATTGAACATACCCATAAGTGTTCGTGATTAATGATTTCAAACGTTTTATGCAACATTATCACAAGTGACTTGATGCCTAGTGTGCCAAAAGCGATTTAGAGTTGCTGGATGGGTGTTGATATAACGGTAATATTAACAAAATTCCACTTTTAGCAAGCTTTGTATGATTCAGTACAATATTCCTATCACATTATTCAAAATTTCAGAATTTGTTAAAAATACAACAAATAAAAAATACATATTTGAGAGAAAGAAAAGGGGGTTATGCATGCCAACATACAGTATGTGTCAGGAAAAAATTATATGAAACGTTTTACCATTGCAACATTTGATGTAGAGTCAAATGGTTGTTTGAAGCACGCTATTAGTTCACAGCTGGCGATGCCTCATCCCAATTGGTTATTCCCTATCATTTGCAACAATGTCAATAAGCGTCATTACTATCTTTCCTTTGCGGTACCTCAAGCTGTCGTGATTACCAGCTGAGAAACTTTTATGAGTGGATTTTACTCCTGGCGGGGCAGTGTCTTACAGTTTTTCGCAATCGTGTACAAGACACAGAACTCCGTGGCCTTTTGCAAAACAGTAAATGCTTTTTTTAAATGTAGTTGCCTTCTCAAAACAAATACATTCATCAAAACTATATTATGAAAAATATACAAATATATACAAATTAGACAGTCCCCATTGCCTAGATATTTCCCTATATTGTACATAGTATGACACTGATGGGGTGATTTAGAATTTTGTGCAGTAGTATTTACTGATTGCCAAAAACAGTGAACACAATTGCACATTTCTCTTCTGATGAAAACAATGTGTTAATATTCAGTGAACAAAACCCTTAACAGTGAATTTTGTATTCACTGATTACATTTGTATTTAAAGTTTAGCAAAAGGTGGTCTAAGATATGCAAGTCAGGTACAAAGCGAAGAAAATGATCAGAAGTTCTTAATGTATTTAAGCATTTGATCATTGCTGTTCTGCTATAGATACGTTTCAACACAGATCCCAAAACCTACTCTGAGCTGGGAGTTTTTTAGTCTTACACAGTGGCGATTTTAGCATGTAAATCTTGGTGGGGCAAAAAAAAAATGTGGGGGGGATGCATGCCAGCAAAGCCACTACACAACCCAACACTAAACACTTGCTTAAACAAATGTGGTTTCTACTGGCAATTGAGATGTACAAACTATGGCATAAGGGGACGATAAGCGGATAAGAGGCAATCCGTAATTTCGATTAAGACATTAATGAGCGTGCTAGGACGGACATAGTCAATATAACTATTTGTTCAGCACTTTTGAAATGTACAGCGACAGAATTCAGAACATGGGCTGTTCTTACAGTGTTCTCCCTGTACATCAAGTCAGAACCGTAGGATAAATAAAGGAGGCATATTAGCAAACAATGAAAGCTCTTACAATATTCGATGATTACATTTCTCTAAAACAGATTATAGGCTACATGTGCACCACCAAGTCAGAACAGTAGACGAAATTAAGAGGGGAAAACAGACCAAATTATTAGGGTGAGGCACACGGGCTACTAACAGCTTACTACACAACATACACTTAGTATTACTTTCTTAGCTACAGTATACATATCACCCTGGCATATTACATAATTTATGCAGCAGCATACAATACATTTTTGGACTCACCTTGTTGTGATGTGCTCACTTGAACAGGAAGGTGGTGCGGCGGTCCTTCGTGGGCAAATTTTGTCATCAAAGTTTGTCATCGAAGTCTGGCATTCTCTGGATTTATAGTGCTTTCAAGACAACGGGGAACTCTGAAAAAAACAAGGTTGAATCATGATGACGTCAGTGATCTTCAGGTCGTAGCTCTAGAAAGAGACCCGAGTTCCCGACTTACAATTCCGAGTTGGATGACCGTTCAAAACGTTTTTTCCCCGAGTCCCCATTTGTCTTGAACTCACTGAAGTCAGATTTCCCAGTTCCGAGTTAAGTTGTTTTGAACGCGGCAGAAATCATGCTGGATTGACAGCATGGCCAATGTTGAATGTTTATCATTTTAAGCTTGGAAAAGAGACCCTTAAACCCAGATTTGGGGCCACACACCCACTCCACTGAATAGCAGGCTAGTGATTGCTTTGCAATGCTTGCAGTTAGCCACTGATTCCTTCCAAACCACTCATTGTTGAATTTGCGATTTCCAACTTCTTGTGTAATGAGCACCGATACGTTTTATCTATAATTTCTCTTCATTATTTCTCTTCATATGACAAGGATTATAAAGGATTTGCCAGTAGATTGTTGACTTGATTCATGATGATGACTGCTAGCTAAGCTTTTCAAAGTATGATGTTGACATGATCAGTCCAATCAAAGCTACTGTAGATATATGATTTGACGTCATTTTATCTGTGCCTTCTTGGATGGGCACTTCTAATGTAACTCTATGGCAGCACCCAAAGGGCTTGAATTTTCGAGCTCTCCCTTAGATTTGCCGGTGACTAGTGTCCCCATGAGTGAGAGAACACTGAGCCAATCACGGCGCAACTAGAGAACATTACCAACCCCTACACTCAGTATTTTCCGCTGGCTGCCCAACCACCACAGAAAACACTGAGCTAGGCTGAAACACCTGCATTTTGGAGCTGCCTCACTCAAGAAAGCAAAAACGAGACCATGTTTGTATGCGGCTTTATTAACTCAATGATTCTTAATTTTTACATTGTTTGCAAACTGATATGTGACACATATTAATGCAAAAATAACATGCAAAACATAATGACTGACTGTCTATAAATAGGACGCATCAGAACACAATTTAGGCGATAAAGTTAGAAATTGAGTTCATATCACGGACATTATTCACTTATAATAGGCTAATAAACATGGCCTATGGGATTAAGAGACTTTGTATTCCATTTAATAAAACTGAAAGTCTAAGATTTAAATGGGAAAAGTAACCTACAATTTAGTAAGCTATTATGTTCTGTGGGTTGACATGACAAAATGTGTCTAATATTGTCTGATATTGATTTAAAACGTATTTGAAACTTTATATTCTATATAAATTCAAACAGCATAGATAACATGAACACCTGCATTACATTAAACATGCTCAACCATGATGGTCCATTTCCAGTCATGACAATTACAATTGCCTAGAATGAACGTAGGCTACGTAGCGACGAGAATCGACAGGGGGATGCGCACTAGTTGAGCTGCTGAATAGTTGACCTCAAAATAATATTGATGATTTACTTTAAATTATTTACATGAAACAATCTGTGTACACACGCACAATGTTAAACTGTATTGTGAATAACCGACAGAAGCATAACGGTCAACTATGAAAAAGTATTTCCGTCCACCTGTCATTTATTCTAACCATGAATTCTTACCTTGTCGCCTATGGCACGTTTCGCCGTAATGCTGACATTGCTTCGAAACAATCAGAACAGGTCCCCAGTAAAACTGTCCTCTTCTCCCCAAACAGGTGGACTCACAGACGCACTTTCCCGTTTACTCACATTCCCCTACTGATGCTGGATTCCATGCGGGTGATCACACACAGCGTAAACTGCGCAACCGCGAAACCAACACTATCATTGGTCTTACAACGGACCAGTCTCTTTATAGCAGAGAATATTGCCGCGTTCACGTCCTAGTCGGAACTAGGAAACTTGGATATTTCCGACTTCCTACCTGGTTGTAGTTGTACACGTGCCGCGTTCAACCATTAAGCAAGTCGGACATTTCCAAGTTTTCTAGTTCCGACTAGCACGTGAACGCGGCATACATAGAAGGCCTATGAAATAAAATGTACTAAAGTACTGTTTAAAGAAGCAAATTAAAGGGAAAGGGGTATCCCTAGTCAGTTGTACAACTGAATGCATTCAACTGAAATGTGTCTCCGCATTTAACCCAACCCCTCTGAATCAAAATAATAAGTTTAACATTAAGTAGGCTAGGCTACTTATAAAAAATATGAAATACTAGAGAAAGAAACGTAAAATAATAAATACTTGCATTTAAGTATATGTTCAGAAAAAATATTTGGGTTGATAGGAGACCTACATGACGTTAGGGCTACATGTTTATCTCCTACTTAAATGGAATATTAGTCTACACATTTCTAGTTGGCCTCCCGAGTGGCACAGTGGTCTAAGGCACTGCATCGCAGTGCTAGCTGTGCCACTAGAGATCCTGGTTCGTATCCAGGCTCTGTCGTAGCCGGCCGCGACCGGGAGACTCCATGGGGCGGCGCACAATTGTCCAGGGTATGGGAGGGAATGGCAGGCAGGGATGTAGCTCAGTTGGTAGAGCATGGCGTTTGCAACGCCAGGGTTGTGGGTTTGATTCCCACGGGGGGCCAGTATAAAATAATGTATGCACTCACTAACTGTAAGTCGCTCTGGATAAGAGTGTCTGCTAAATGATGTAAAATGTAGTTGCATTTGAGCCTATTAGCGCTATATAATACAGCTGTTTGAAGATTGGTCCTCACTGCTCATGTAGGTCTATTTGTAAATGGCAGACTGAGAGATGTCAAATGAAGTGTAATCAAAATGCTTGACTCATATCCATGAGAATATGAAGGTTCTCAACAAGAATATCAATGTTTTTCATTTTAAAGATGGTTTATTTTTTTATTTTAAAAAGTACTTTGTAATGTAGAATGTAAAATTAACCCAATATATGATCTACATTTCCACTACCAATGACTGTAAATATGGACATTGGACGCATGGTCTAATGTGGATATCACTTCCCAAAGTATCCATTGTGGTCCTTCAGAAGGTTTTCTATTGGCTGAATTTGCTTGGCTTGACAAGGACAGTACTTCCTGTGACCAGGGTGGGGAAGAACTCCACCATGAACTTGTTCTTCAGTCTATGGAGGAAGTGGACATACCTCACCCCAGGCCCGTAGCCTGAGAACACATGGGACACCTACATAGACAGACAGTTATAAAATGACTTACTGCACAAATAAGTATATAAAATGATCAAACAAAATCAGTCTTTCAAGCTAATATGTATAATAGAAACTCATAACAAAACATGTCTAGGCCCCACCTCTTTCCAGTTGTGGGAGTATTCACTAAGCTCCTCAGTGGGGCTCACGGTGTGCTCTGAGATGACTGTCTGTCCATCTGCTCCCAGCAATCTGACCCGCAGCTGGTAGATGGACTCGTGCAGTTGGCTCTCCTCATACCTACAGGGGTCGAAGGTCAAAAACTGTTCCTATGTATGAAGAACGAAAATATGAATACAAGAAGAGCCGATCTAACAGTGTTTGTTGCATAATGTTGTGGTTCTGGATAGAGGTAGTGAAACACTACACTGATTGCAACATTATTGGAGTCCCAAGTTGTGATGTTGACATAGACGCATAGTAATGTAACATGAGTCATGAATGCATGCTTAGGCTATGTCAGGTTGAAACCCACCAGTCTTTGATGACGATGTCAGGTTGGAAACCATCCAACAGCTCGTCCCATACTCCCTCAGCCTTCAGGTCCACTCTCTGCTCCAAGGTAAACCAGCTGAGAACACAGAAACACAGCACCAGTCAGAGATAATTCAGTATCTTTCTATCACCGCCTCTGATAAGACTTAAAGCATTTAGGTCTGGTTTACTGGCCGCACCCAGATTAAGACTAGTCTTGGACTAAAAAGCTCTTTCAATTAAGAATCTCCAATGAGAATGTGTTTAACTCTGGGCAAGGCTTAAAGAGAAATGTCACAATTTTTTAACTTCATATTCATCATCTCCAGCACCACCCCAACATCAACGTGTAAAATTGCACGTTTCTATGTTTTGTAGTAAAAAAGATAGATGAAGATAAGTGTTTCCAACTACATCATTGGTGTGCATAGTGTGATTTTAACTAATTATGAGTAGGCATTGCCTACCAATTGCTTGATGATGTCATTGAAACGCTTATCTTCTTCTATCTTTTTTACTACAAAACATAAAAACGCACAATTTTCTCATATGTTGATGTTAGGGTGGTGCTGGAGATGATGAATATGAAGTAGAACATTTTAGACATTTCCCATTAATCTGGGTCCAGGGAATGTGCCTTTAGAGGGAGTGGTTATACGACTAGCTTGACTGATAGTGAGGCCCATGACAAGGTAAGGAGGGGTAGCTCATTTGAACAAAGGTGACAGTTAGTTGTCGCTCACGTCACCTGTAGTTAGGCAGGTAACAGATGGTGACACCCGGTGGTACGCCGCTGGCGTCATAACCAAGGTCCTCTCTGCTGGTGGTCCAGCCGGTATAGTCACCTATAGATTGAAAGATATGAATCATGAAAGGAATTTCACTTCATGTTAGAAATCAATTAGGTCTACCCCTCTATTGCTTTATGGTCTTATAAATGGAAATAATAGCCAACATTTTGTTCTTGTATACTGTAAGTATGTACCCTCTGGTTCAGAGCGAGGAGGTCCTTCTGGAGGAAACCCTGTCAGTTCACGCTCGGGAGGAGGGGAGTCCTGACTCACACCTGGGTGGGGAAGGAGAAAGACAGAGTCAATATAACAACCAAGGACTTTAACCTACAGCAGTAGTATTCAAAGTCGGGGTCGTGACCCCACTGGCAACTGCATTTACACCCATATTTATACAAATTTAACAAAAGATTAAGAGTACAGATTATTGTATGGGACAATATACAAACGTTTTTGAAAAACACAATTTCACTGAGTAAATGTATTTATTGGTTTCTTTTCATTTTGATAAGAGATGAAAATGCAATGAATTTAAGGGGATTTGTTGATGTAAAAATCGACATTCACCGATTTTAAAGTTGTGTCATTAGATTTGGAGTGGGGTCGCGAGAAATTCTTGCGGAAAAAAATGGGGTCCCCGCTGAAAAAGTTTGAATACCACTGACCTACTCTCTAGTCTAAACCTGTTTTAAACAAAAGAAAACCAACGATTGATGTTCAAACACTACACTACTTTCTCTATGTTGTAGTGTTCCTGAAAACGTAATATGTACCATTGAGTTTTTCAAAACCCTTGCCCCCTATGGCAAACCTTGCCTCCGATATGTCTAACATAGACTAAGGTACAATGCCAGATCAATGATATTAGCTTTACAACTTTTAATTTTTATTCCGGTGAAACCTAACACCACAGCTGCAGTAAACATACACCACTATCAATACAAATCGACATATTGTCACGTAACTACCGTGAGGCGCAGGATTCCTCAACAAATTTCGACCGAACGGCTTCGCTTCGTAGACGAACTTCCAATCCACACTGTCCGGCAGCGAAATGTCTTTGATATTCCACTCTGTCTCGCATCTTTTTTTCCATTCATTAGTCGCCATTGTGTGATGTGTTCGTATCCAGCGTACAGTGAAACAGGAAGTGTAAAGTCGAACGCTGTAATTTATAATAGTAGCCTATGCCCCACCCTTAGCCTACCTGGAAACCCGAAGATGAATTGCATTGAATTCTACGTCGGGCAGAAATTAGCGTTTGAATAAGGAACGTTTGCTGTCACGACTTCTACAAGCAAGAATGTTGAATAAAATGATATTTTAACCTACTTTACTGGTTGTCTGTGCGATTGGTCCTTTTGGAGGTAGGAATGTGAGACATATCTACAGTAAAGTGTAATTAGGCTACATCAACTTTTTAAAGCGCTGGTAGTTTGTTCAGATTTCCAGTAAAGTACATAAACATTTAATTGTATTCAACATTATGTCAAAAGCTCCTTTCTGCCCGACATATAATTCAATTTCGGGTTTCCAGGCAAGCTCCACCCCTGGAGAAGATTGTGATGTTTTCTCTTATTCCCCACTTCTTAAAGTTGCAGTTGTCACAGAAGTCCAAGTAATGCTGCATTCATAACAAATTGGGAAAGTGGTATTTACCACATATGACTGGGAAAAATCCACTAGAACTCCCAACCAACTCGTAATTAGGCTATTAGTGGGAAACTCATCTATCATCCCTGAGCTAAGACTTCACCCACATGCTGACCTATGACCTCACCTACTAAGGAAATGACCTGGATAACAACTTTTACGGTAATAACAAAACAGTATTTATAAAAAGCAATCTATTAATATTTTTTTTTAACACTAACATTTGTTTACAAGCATGGTAGCTGTAGCCTAATTTTTGGTTATGGTTGATGCAGCTTGTTGGCCATTAGCCAATTAGCATTTCTCAACTAGTTAAAAGCACCTGAATGCATCCAACTGGTGACTTCATAACACCTTCCCACTTGGTTATGAACACAGCAGAACTACTACAGAGTAATGTATAAAGGATATTAATTAATTAATCCATTCATTCATTCATTTATTCATTCATTTAGTTTACATTCATTTGGTCAACTTGAAGCTTCAACCAATTTAATTATTAGAAAACACTAATAACATTGGGGAAATTAAGAATTGAATAGGGCATATCTGTCCAATAACTATCCCCTAGTGACTACACTTTTATTAGAGCTAATTTAGACTTTATTATAGGCTACATATTGCTTTACAGACTATGCCAGGGTTTATTTAGGCCTATCTGATGTTTGGTTGCTTCTCTATGGGCATCACAAATAAGGTTCTAGTTTTTTAATTATGACCTCAAATAGGATTCTAAACCAACATTCTAACGAAGCACAATCAATAGGATAAAAGCACAAAATAGGAGGCAAACAAGGAGGTCTAGGAATGAGGCTATGTAGGGTCTGAACCTTCAGGAACATAGCCTACGCCCTCCGCCTTTCAATTATGAGTTTCCAGACAGATAAAACGCTACAACATGTGTGGAGGGAACCTGTGCGGAAAACTGAAAAGGACCATTGCCACCGGTTGAAGGTAAGTTTCACCTGTAGCACATGAAATGAACATGTTTTATTATCTGGTTGCCTACAAAAATGTTTGATGGGAAACACTAGTCCTCTGTTAAAACACAAGCCATGGAAATTAATAAGAAGGGGTTGGCCCACTATTGCTAAAAATGTGTCATAAACAAAAATGGCCTGCCCTCATACAGACATTATTCCCTTTAGTCTCCTGGACAGCTGTCTCCTGAGCCACCAGTTGTAACAGTGCTTTCAAGGGACGGTCGAACCAAGAGCCCTGGTATAGGCAGCCACAGAACAAAGAACACTACCATAGAAGAATACCGTAGAGCACTAAAGCCAGACAACTTCAGCAAAAGCAACATTCTCAGCACAGAAAGAAGGAAAAATGTCAAAACAGTCCGAATAGACAACTGCCAAAGTGACAGAACAGACATCAGGCCTGGCGTTTCTGTGAGAGACAACATTAGCACAGACAAGTTGGGCCACCTAAGCTACAGGGCAGAGGCCCTAAGAGAAGACACTCACTTTATAAATGATTGTGAGCAGCTCAGAATGGACCAACTTCGGACAGTCCACCCCAAAGCAGACAGCATTGGGATAGATCCGGGTAGAGACCTCCGTAGGACAGACATTGCAGACCACCACTCTGGAGTCTCAGACTACCAGAGGTCAAAGGCCCTGGACACCAACATCATTGGGACATCAACATCCCAGTCCAATGTTTTGCACCCGTGGCAGGTTTGGGACGGAGGTGCCAGATATCAGCCGAGGTCCTTGCTCTGTGATGTTGGCACACAGACTTACCTGACTGCCCTAGCCCAGAGTCCTCACTCCATCCCAGGCCCTGACACTGAACCTATCATGGGTGAGAGTGAGAGAGAGAGAGAGAGAGAGAGAGAGAGAGAACCTTGGCTTGTAGTGTTTAAGGCCCCGAGGGAAAGTGAGATGGAAAGGAACCAGCAGAGCAGCATTCAGCAGCAGCACCATCCCATGGCCACTTTACATCAGGTGGTCCTGCAGAAAGACACAGGGCCTTACTGCTCCTCCTGTGACACCGCCACTCAGACCTACATCTGTGCCCTTACCCACACACCTGCACTGAAAACAGGGGAGGCAGGTGGGTGTCAAACATCTGAGGTGCTCTTTACATTTCAATGAGATTAAAGAAAAGTTAGAAGGTTGTTGATTTGTCCTCCATTGAGGGTGTGTGAGACTTTTATTATCCTGTCAGTCCTGTGTCTTCACTCAAAAGACAAAACACTGATCCCACATAGTAGGTCTGTCTCACCTACAGAGAATGGAGAGGAAGTCTGATTGGCTTGTCGATTGGTCGTGGAGATTGTTTACTCTCTAACTGTGTAGATTACTGTATGTTTATTGTCAATTAACCAGTTAGCAGTATACCTGTTTATTTTCTGTGTGCCAGTCCTTATTACTTTTAAGCAGCGTTACTTGCTCAGAAATCAGAGGATGCACTGTTAATTAATAAGGATCTTATTCCAACCAGCCTTATAATTTTTGTTTGGGTGAGTGCTAGGAGTAGGAAATTATGATCATGTCTATGAACCGTGTAATCTGTTTATAATGTGGCATAGACTGCCTGTATTCTATTAGCATAGGCAAGGCATCCGCATGCTTCCCAGCCGAAACAGTTCTGAAGAGTTCTTGCATATATTATGATTGCATTTTGTGATATTTTTGTCCGTTTTGGACTTCGGTAAAGGTTTTTACGGCTGTTCGGGCAAGTCACATTTTTGCTCAAGGCCAGCCTAAATTCGGGAGCTGAAGTGTACGTGATTGGTCAACTGTAGGGATTCTTAAATAAAGTATTTGTTGGCATCCATGAAAAAAAATAACATAGCGAAATTTTGCACACATTTTTTTAGTTAGACTAAAGGCGTCAGCATGCTTCAGTTTGGCTGGCGAACTCGGCTAGCCGAATAGGCCCTTTTCACGTGACGTCAGACAACTTCCGTTCTGCCGCGATGCAGGTTATGTTTACATCCGGTGTCGCTTAGGAACGCTTAGCTAGTAGCACATCATTATGGAGTTCACCCAGTCCCTTTCACATCTGCCACCAATACGACTTAACGACGTAGAACGACTTGCTGACAAGTGGTCCCTTACTTCAAGATCGAAGCTTGATACTTTTACTTTTTTTGCCAAACAGATACATGGTTACTCTTATTTGTAATACTAACCAGGAGAAGGACGGCAGGCATAGTCGTGATCGTTTGTCACTGCAGGCAAAGCACCCTCTGTGCTGTCAGGCATCTCATGATCAGAATCATCCAGGACAGCAACACCAAGACGCTTTCTTGCTCGCTGGTAAACTGACTCCCGAGCTTGTGAGCCGCCTCCTATATGTGTGAAATTAACCATATGCTTGTCATGATACATTTTGGTAATCACTTTTCAGTCCCTAAAATGACAAAATGTAGCAGCTATATTGCATCAGGATTAAATTATTAAACATTTTGTACAAGTAATATATTATTGGATTACAGTAGTATTACGTTTAACGCTGTCTACCTATCCTTACCCCAATCATTCCAGTGGAATCTAGACGGCACTGATCCCTGTTTAATACGGATCCGTCCACTGGCCGATGTGTATCTATCCTCAGGGGGAAAGTGCTGACTGCAAACAAAGGTGCTCCCACGAAGAATCTTAAAACTTGGTCCCTCATCTCTCCTGATCGCCCTCACCCAACGGGCACGTATTTCTCCATCAACAGGGAAATCGTGAAAACTCAGATACGGGAATTTCTGTTTGTTGTTTGAACAAAATGGTACACTGCAATAGCATCTTCTCGAAAGATTGTGCCATGCTTCGGTGTTGGATGGGATACTGTTGCGATACAGACACCGAGAGAAAAGAAACAGCTAAATTAACATTCAGCTTTGACCAGGAATCAATATTTATCTAGCTATCATGCACAACAGTATTTGAATAGGTGAGTTACTATACATTCATGAATAAACTAACTGCCTAACAAAGGGTTAGATAGCTAGCTAAGTAAACTTGTTACATTACAGCCAGGCAGCAATGTAACGCTACCTTTTAACGTTATCGGTATCTGGTACTAAGTTGTTGTTAGCTAACGTTAGCCCACTTTTAAGTAACTAAGGCAGTGAACAATTATGAATTAACAATAACGTTAGCAAGTTACAAACCATTGCATATACGTAAACATTATTACTCTTAACTTTACTAATTTAACTTAAACGTACCTTTTGGAATTTCTTCAAGTAGCTAGCTAGCTAGATAGTGGTCAACAGTTGTATTTTCGTTGAGAAGTCTCAGGTTACGGGCGAACGGAAGTGAAGTTAACCTGCTACGCGGAAAGGCGGAAGTTAGATGACGTCATCGTGAAAAGGGCCTATCGAACGAGTGTGCTTCCATACTCCCTTAAAAGACCTTCGCTTGAAATACGAGAAAAAAGCGCCAATAGTAGTTTGTCCATTTTCAGACGCTTTAATATACGCTTCCTCAAAATATGCAGAATTAATCTAAATTAACTCAAGAAATCTGTCATTAATTTTGGGTGTGACGAAGGGGTGTAGACTTCGGCTCCGAACTTTGGCTTGCCTCTAGAAAACGTTTTGTGTGCCCGAACAGCGGAAAAAAACACTCACCGCAGTCAAAAACGTCACAAAATGTCGCCATAATATATGCACGAATTATTTCGAACTGTTTCGGCTGGGAAGCATGATGACGCCTTTACATCTCCTCTGCAAAAACATCCAAATGTATGACAGATTTCTTGAGTTATCGTATATTAATTTGGACTATTTTGAGGAAGTGTATACTGGCTACGGCGTTTCAAAATGGACAAACAGTACAATTGCCGCTTCCTTCTCGTTTTTCAAGCGAAGGTCTTTTAAGTGAGTATGCGAGCACAGCCGAACTGAAGCATGCTGACGCGTTTAGGGCGGCCGCATGCTTCCAAACCGAAACAGTTCGTGCATATATTATTGCATTTCTATTTATGTGATATGACAATTTAACAGGCATCATATCCATTCAGTAGTGTAATTACTCTCAATTATGTGATAACATTTGTGATAGGAGATACCCAAACAATTCTAGATGTTCATACATTGTAAGATATGGATACAAGTGTTCTTCCTCTTCTATTCCTGTTTGAACCAGTGAAGAGGGCCAGTGTGAGAAGAGCAATAGGACAGCCTATTCGACTCCACAGACTGTGTGCTGTAGGGGAATCCTCTGAGCATTGTAGTGGCCAGCTGAGGGTGATGGGGGATGAGGTGAACAGTATGTTCTCCAAGGGAAAGGTGAGTAAGTTCAATGGAGTGAGAGGGGAGAAAGAGAACAATAGGTTAATAGAGGGATAACAATCAAGAAGAAAGAGAATGTGTCATACTAGGCCGGGTTACTTTTAAAGGACTTCGAGACAACTGCTGATGTAAAAAGGCCTTTATACATTTGATTGATTGCTTGATGTCCTCCTTCATAGAGATTCCTAATAAAATCTGTCATTCATTCACACCTGATGTTCTGTGTGTGTGTGTATTAGGTGGGGTCCGCACAGTGGCAGACCTGGAGGGAAGGAATCATCACGTGCCTGTTCACCGTCCTCAGTGGCCTGGGATCTCTCTACCTGCTCCAGCACAGAAACCTCAGGACGCCCTAGAGACCCACTGATCCACTGCGTCACACCGCACTTGACCTTGGACCTTTCTTAATAAATGTCTATCCATTCCTACAGAATGTCATAAGGCATTTATGAATTGATTTATTTTGATTTATTTGATTGTTTATTGATTTAGTTAATGTTGCACAATATGTCATATAGAGTTGAAGATTTGCACTTGCTGTTCCTTTACTTGACAATGTAGGCTGGCTATTTTGAGGGGCTAGTTGACAGTGCTTACTGTGGAAATGGCTCCACCTAGTGGGTTTTGATGGTGTCTGAAGCTACTTATTTAATAGCGCCAAAATCCAGTGCTGTGGAGAAATATGTGCTTTATCTCCACTCAGGATTTTGGTAGTTTCAGACACCATCAAAATCCACTAGATTACACAATTGATTAACTCTTTAATGATTTTATAATTTACTTAAATCATACTGTGATTTTAGTAGACTATACAGTCACATCCGAAATTATTTGCACCCTTGATAAAGATGAGAAAAAAAGACGGTATTAAATAAATAATACAAAAACTGACCTATATTGTATGCACATTTTTTTGTTGACAATTTTATTATGTTATACATACACAATTGCTCAGAGAAAAAGTAAGGAGAAAAAAAAGTTAAAATAAAAGTCGTAAAAAAAAGATAGGTGTCAAAATGATTGGCTCCTCTGTCTTCAATACTTTGTGTACCCTCCCCTTGTGAGGATAACGGCACTGAGCATTTTTCTATAATGTTTTATGAGATTGGAGAGCATATTGGGAGGGATCTTAGACCATTCCTCCATACAGAATCTTTACAGATCCTTGATATTCTTCGGTCTGCGCTTATGGACAGCCCTCTTCAACTCAAACCACAGGTTTCCAATGGGGTTCAAGTACGGAGCCAGAGATGGCCATTACAAAATGTTGATTTTGTGGTCAATTAACAATTTCTTTGTGGATTTTGATGTAGAGTGCATTCGGAAAGTATTCAGACCCCTTGACTTTTTCCACATTTTGTTACATTACAGCCTTTTTCCTAAATGGATTAAATAGTTTTCCCCCCTCATCAATCTACACACAATACCCCATAATGACAAAGCAAAAACAGGTTTTTAGACATTTTTGCAAATGTATTACAAATAAAAACAGAAATACCTTATTTACATAAGTATTCAGACCCTTTGCTATGAGACTCAAAATTCAGGTGCATCCTGTTTCCATTGATCATCCTTGAGATGTTTCTACAACTTGATTGGAGTCCACCTGTGATTGGATATGATTTGGAAAGGCACACACCTGTCTATATAAGGTCCCACAGTTGACAGTGCATGTCAGAGCTAAAACCAAGCCATGAGGTTGAAGGAATTGTCCATAGAGCTCCGAGACAGGATTGTGTCGAGGTACAGATCTGGGGAAGGGTACCAAAAACTTCTGCAGCATTGAAGGTCCCCAAGAACACAGCGGCCTCCATCATTCTTAAATGGAAGAAGTTTGGAACCATCAAGACTCTTCCTAGAGCTGGCTGCCCGTCCAAACTAAGCAATCGGGAGAGAAGGGCCTTGGTCAGGGAGGTGACCAAGAACCCGATGGTCACTCTGACAGAGCTCCAGAGTTCCTCTGTGGAGATGGGAGAACCTTCCAGAAGGACAACCATCTCTGCAGTACTCCCCCAATCAGGCCTTTATGGTAGAGTGGCCAGATGGAAGCCACTCCTAAGTAAAAGGCACATGACAGCCCACTTGGAGTTTGCCAAAAGGCACCTAAAGGACTCTCAGACCATGAGAAACAAAATGATCTGGTCTGATGAAACCAAGATTGAACTCTTTGGCCTGAATGCCAAGTGTCACTTCTGGAGGAAACCAGGCACCATCTATACGGTAAAGCATGGTGGTGGCAGCATCATGCTGCTGGGACTTTTTCAATGGCAGGGACTGGGAGACTAGTCAGGATCGAGGGAAAGATGAACGGAGCAAAGTACAGAGCAATCCTTGATGAAAACCTGCTCCAGAGTGCTCAGGACCTCAGACTGGGGCGAAGGTTCACCTTCCAACAGGACAACGTCCCTAAGCACACAGTGAAGACAATGCAGGAGTGGTAAAGGCCCCAGGACCAGTGGAAGCAAAACAGCCGCATAACATCAAATATCCTCCACCATATTTTACAGTAGGTATGAGGTTATTTTCTGCATATGCATCCTTCTTTCAAGGCCAAACCCACCACTGGTCTGAGTGGCCAAAGAGCTCTATTTTGACTCATCTGACCATAGCACCCGGTTCCAAGTGCCAATGCCATTTAGCAAACTCCAGGCATGTCTCTTTTCACATGTGAGTTCTTTGCCTTTCCCCATGGTGATGGCTGACAAATAGATTTTACATGTGGGTTACCTCATTTTTATAGCTCAGTGAAACCCAAAACCATGAAATGCCACAATACAGTTCCTTAAACTGAGATTAACTTTAAAAAGTGGATTGTAATGCAGATACAATTTTATTTTATTTTATTTATAATAATCGTAAGGGGTGTCAATAATTTTTTTGCATACAATATAGCTCAGAATTTGTATTATTTATTTTAATATTCATCTTAATCAAGGGTGCTAATCATTTAGGATGTGACTGTATGTGCTTAGATGAGCTGTAGCAGGGGTACTCAAATCTTTGGGCAGTGGGCCAAACAAATACACATTAGGCCTATGTATTTAGACATATAAAAGGTAAATAATAGCTATTTTTGGTCTTTAAACAATAGCTTTTTAATAAGCAATCATACAAATCACACTTCAAACATTAATAAAATTGTAGCCATATAACTTGACACCAAACAACACATTCTGATTACCAGTATTAAATATGTATAAATTTTTTTTTTTTAAATGTTGTGGCACAGAAACTGCAACCAAGTGTCTATGTTCAGAAGGACAATAACTTGGATATGTGTCAAATGACTTGAGGGAAAGGTGTAACAATCAGTAAGTGACTGAAATGCATCAAAACGGTATTGGAAATGTCCATGCTCAATTAAGCACAATGTACCCTCAAATATTTGAGTCACTTAGGTGAGACAAAAATGTTCAGCTGCCCCCTTTAAGGGCGGGTGGTTGGTTACACTGCCATGTCAGAGATGAGATTCCCCGACCTCTCTTCTCCAATCGCCAGCAGTTGAGAAAGCTCAAACTAACATTGAAATACAACCTAGCGTGTGAACAAAACGATGTAAATAGCCAAGAAGCACAAGGACCAACTTCTATCCCTGCGCGCTCCTAAAAATGAATATTTCAGTTTCGGCTCTAAAAATGAATATTTCAGTTTCAGCACTTCACTCACAGTCCGCACAGCCCCATTGCTGCAGAGGGTAAAATCCCTCCTCACAGTCCTCGCGCAACAACGGGGCTGTGCATACTGTGAGTGAAGAGCTGGAAAGTGGAAAGCTGCTGATGGATGCACTACCAAATTTCAAATTTGCACCTGTGTATTATAATTTTCTAACTCCCAACAGTAAATTGAGAACTAAGGGCTATATTCCTTCTGCATTGCAGAAGTTCAGCTTTACAGCATGATTGATATTGTACATTTTAGTAGACACTCTTATCCAGAGCGACTAGGGTTAAGTGCCTTGCTCAAGGGCACACTGACATTTTTTTCACCTAGTCGGCTCATTGGATTCAAACCAGCGACCTTTCGGTTACTGGCCTAAAGCACTTAACCAATAGGCTACCTGCTACTTAGCTACTTAGCGGAGACTGCTGCCACAAAAAAACGATGCATAAGTCAGCTCAATTGAACGTTACCTTTACATTTCTATTGCGGAATCTTTAACAGAGCCCCAAGTTGTCCCACCCCCCTCCCCCTCCATTGTCGGGCCCCAGTTTGGTCGGCCCTGAGCTATATGGACATGCATTGTACTAAGCCCTTTAGTAGAGCATGTTAGGTGTTAGGCAAGAATTAGTGAAAGGGTGTTTCTCTGTCACTATGTGTGTGTGTGTGTGTAGGTGTGTGTAGGTATGTGTGCATGTGCATGTGCTTGTGTGCAACTAGGGCTGGAGTATTATACAAGCTAATTTATGGTTCAGCTGCTAGTGGCATAGAGAGACACCCATACCCTATACGGGCTGTCAATCTGGCAGGGGGCAGCACAGGGCCTGGAATCATACTGGGGAATGACACAGTTAAATGTACCCAAATTCTCTCGTTGCACCAAGATACTTATTAACCAACAAATTGACGTTTGAAAGTCAAGTGCCAAGACTGTATTTCACAGTACACATTTAAACGCTCTGTGAAACAGGGTACAAGTAAACACTGTGTACTTATAGAATAGAACTGTACTGAGATCAGTGAAGAAGCCTCAAGGATGTAGATTGTAGATAGACAGCTGAGCTGTCCAATGATCGGCATTTGCTTGACGTTTTGTTGCTTTGTACTTGATGTGTTTTAAGGGTGGGGATCGGTGGGGTTGGGATGGGCACAAACTATGCAATAACATATTTTGCAATGACATGAACAAGTGTGTATGTGTATTTTGTCTGTTCATATACAGTATGCACTGTATGTAGCAGCATGTGTTGTTAGGCAGGCCTCAACAGAAGGGAGTGGTGCTGGCATAGGGTGTTTTCCACTGCACTGGGTGAAGGCCTATATACTGTCTGAGCCTGTGCTTAGTGTTGGGAATGCCTGTGCGCAGGCCAGAGGCTGTTTATGCCGGGATCAATGCAACCACACCAGGTGATGCCCATGGGACAGCTGGCAAACAGCAGTTGTCTGTTCCTGTGCATTGTGGTTGTACCATATAGGCAGGACATGTGTTAGGGGTGACCCCCAGCTCCCATTAGAGCCGTGAGGGATCAGGAGTTGATCCACTCAAGCCGAGAGACAGTAGATTATGTCAAATAGGGTTTATGCTGCAACATACTGTATGCAAATATAATTGACATTAAAGGTTTAAGAATTACATAATTGTTTAAAAATGTATTTCAATAAATAATAAAATAGTTTGACAACACTATTTGTAAGCTTTTAAATTATGTCAAACTCAACCGTTTATCTTTTAGAGTGATGAAGACATGGATGTCCATTGTATGGTAGGGTATGCAAAATGGGTCAACTTTGAGCACCTTTATCTCCTGAATGTTTTGGCATTCAGGTCCAAAAAGTAACTTTCTGACCACTTCTTCCATTGGCAAACATGTATGGAAAGTTATTTTTTAATCAAAGGGATCCTGTCAAAAAGTGATTGAATTCAAATGGATTTACCCGTATGTTACTCATCACACAACCGTGCATCCTTAGTGCTGGGGGATTTCGGGGTACGTACGGATGCAGGCTGTATGGTGCTTAGACGGGATAGGAAAATACTCTGCCACAGGAACTAGAAATGTGCCAACCCAGCGGTATAAGATACATAAGTATCATCTATGGTCACATACTGTACATAAATACAGTGGGGAAAAAAAGTATTTAGTCAGCCACCAATTGTGCAAGTTCTCCCACTTAAAAAGATGAGAGAGGCCTGTAATTTTCATCATATGTACACATCAACTATGACAGACAAAATGAGAAAAAAAAATCCAGAAAATCACATTGTAGGATTTTTTATGAATTTATTTGCAAATTATGATGGAAAATAAGTATTTGGTCAATAACAAAAGTTTCTCAATACTTTGTTATATACCCTTTGTTGGCAATGACACAGGTCAAACGTTTTCTGTAAGTCTTCACAAGGTTTTCACACACTGTTGCTGGTATTTTGGCCTATTCCTCCATGCAGATCTCCTCTAGAGCAGTGATGTTTTGGGGCTGTTGCTGGGCAACACAGACTTTCAACTCCCTCCAAAGATTTTCTATGGGGTTGAGATCTGGAGACTGGCTAGGCCACTCCAGGACCTTGAAATGCTTTTTACGAAGCCACTCCTTCGTTGCCCGGGCGGTGTGTTTGGGATCATTGTCATGCTGAAAGACCCAGCCACGTTTCATCTTCAATGCCCTTGCTGATGGAAGGAGGTTTTCACTCAAAATCTCACGATTCATGGCCCCATTCATTCTTTCCTTTACACGGATCAGTCGTCCTGGTCCCTTTGCAGAAAAACAGCCCCAAAGCATGATGTTTCCACCCCCATGCTTCACAGTAGGTATGGTGTTCTTTGGATGCAACTCAGCATTCTTTGTCCTCCAGTTGAGTTTTTACCAAAAAGTTATATTTTGGTTTCATCTGACCATATGACATTCTCCCAATCCTCTTCTGGATCATCCAAATGCACTCTAGCAAACTTCAGACGGGCCTTGACATGTACTGGCTTAAGCAGGGGGACACGTCTGGCACTGCAGGATTTGAGTCCCTGGCGGCGTAGTGTGTTACTGATGGTAGGCTTTGTTACTTTGGTCCCAGCTCTCTGCAGGTAATTCGCTAGGTCCCCCCGTGTGGATCTGGGATTTTTGCTCACCGTTCTTGTGATCATTTTGACCCCACGGGGTGAGATCTTGCGTGGAGCCCCAGATCGAGGGAGATTATCAGTGGTCTTGTATGTCTTCCATTTCCTAATAATTGCTCCCACAGTTGATTTCTTCAAACCAAGCTGCTTACCTATTGCAGATTCAGTCTTCCCAGCCTGGTGCAGGTCTACAATTTTGTTCCTGGTGTCCTTTGACAGCTCTTTGGTCTTGGCCATAGTGGAGTTTGGAGTGTGACTGTTTGAGGTTGTGGACAGGTGTCTTTTATACTGATAACAAGTTCAAACAGGTGCCATTAATACAGGTAACGAGTGGAGGACAGAGGAGCCTCTTAAAGAAGAAGTTACAGGTCTGTGAGAGCCAGAAATCTTGCTTGTTTGTAGGTGACCAAATACTTATTTTCCACCATAATTTGCAAATAAATTCATAAAAAATCCTACAATGTGATTTTCTGGATTTTTTTTCTCTCAATTTGTCTGTCATAGTTGACGTGTACCTATGATGAAAATTACAGGCCTCTATCATCTTTTTAAGTGGGAGAACTTGCACAATTGGTGGCTGACTAAATACTTTTTTCCCCCACTGTACATGTCCTTTGCACATTCAAACAAACAAACAAACAAACAAACACATGGTATGATGACTTAAAAGAGTACATCCTGTACATACATGTTCCACAAATGCTGTGCTGTTGGCTTTGCAGCATGCATTTTTATGCCCATTAGCACCTACAGTGCCTTGCAAAAGTATTCATCCCCCTTGGCGTTTTTCCTATTTTGTTGCACTACAACCTGTAATTTAAATGGATTTTTTAGTTGGATTTCATGTAATGGAAATACACAAAATATTCCAAATTGGTGAAGTGAAATAAAAAAAATGACTTGTTTCAAAAAATGCTAAAAAATAAATAATGGGAAAGTGGTGCGTGGATCACCACTTTATTTTAAGAATGTGAAATGTCAGAATAATAGTAGAGAGAATGATTTATTTCAGCTTTTATTTATTTCATCACATTCCCAGTGGGTCAGAAGTTTACATACACTCAATTAGTATTTGGTAGCATTGCCTTTAAATTGTTTAACTTGGGTCAAACGTTTTGGGTAGCCTTCCACAAGCTTCCCACAATAAGTTGGGTGAATTTTGGCCCATTCCTCCTGACAGAGCTGGTGTAACTGAGTCAGGTTTGTAGGCCTCCTTGCTCGCACACGCTTTTTCAGTTCTGTCCACACATTTTCTATAGGATTGAGGTCAGGGCTTTGTGATGGCCACTCCAATACCTTGACTTTGTTGTCCTTAAGCCATTTTGCCACAAATCTGGAAGTATGCTTGGGGTCATTGTCCATTTGGAATACCTATTTGCGACCAAGCTTTAACTTCCTGACTGATGTCTTGAGATGTTGCTTCAATATATCCACATAATTTTCCTTCCTCATGATGCCATCTATTTTGTGAAGTGCACCAGTCCCTCCTGCAGCAAAGCACCCCCACAGCATGATGCTGCCACCCCCGTGCTTCATGGTTGGGATGGTGTTCTTCGGCTTGCAAGCTATCCCATTTTTCCTCCAAACATAACGATGGTCATTATGGCCAAACAGTTCTATTTTTGTTTCATCAGACCACAGGACATTTCTCCAAAAAGTACGATCTTTGTCTCCATTTGCAGTTGCAAACCGTACTCCGACATTTCTATGGCGATTTTGGAGCAATGGCTTCTTCCTTGATGAGCGGCCTTTCAGGTTATGTCGATATAGGACTTGTTTTACTGTGGATATAGATACTTTTGTACCTGTTTCCTCCAGCATCTTCACAAGGTCCTTTGCTGTTGTTCTGGGATTGATTTGCACTTTTCGCACCAAAGTACGTTCATCTCTAGGAGACAGAACGTGTCTCCTTCCTGAGCGGTATGACGGCTGCGTGGTCCCATGGTGTTTATACTTTCGTACTATTGTTTGTACAGATGAACGTGGTACCTTCAGGCGTTTGGAAATTGCTCCCAAGGATGAACCAGACTTGTGAAGGTCTACCATTTGTTTTCTGAGGTCTTGGCTGATTTCTTTTCATTTTCCCATGATGTCAAGCAAAGAGGCACTGAGTTTGAAGGTAGGCCTTGAAATACATCCACAGGTACACCTCCAATTGACTCAAATGATGTCAATTAGCCTATCAGAAGCTTCTAAAGCCATTTTCCAAGCTGTTTAAAGGCACATTCAGCTTAGTGTATGTAAACTTCTGACCCACTGGAATTGTGATACAGTGAATTATAAGTGAAATAATCTGTCTGTAAACAATTGTTGTAAAAATTATTTGTTTCATGCACAAATTAGATTTCCTAACCGACTTGCCAAAACTATAGTTTGTTAACAAGAAATGTATGGAGTGGTTGATAAATTAGTTTTAATGACTCCAACCTAAGTGTATGTAAACTTCCGACTTCAACTGTATATACACCTGTTCTGAAAGGCCCCATAGTCTGCAACACCACTAAGCAAGGGCCACCACCAAGCAAGCGGCACCATGAAGACCAAGGAGCTCTCCAAACAGGTCAGTGACAAAGTTGTGGAGAAGTACAGATCAGGGTTGGGTTATAAAAAAATATCCAAAACCTTGAACATCTCACGGAGCACCATTAAATCCATTATTAAAAAAACCACAACAAACCTGCCAAGAGAGGGCCGCCCACCAAACCTCTCGGACCAAGCAAGGAGGGCATTAATCAGAGAGGCAACAAAGAGACCAAAGATAAACCTGAAGGAGCTGCAAAGCTCCACAGCGGAGACTGGAGTATCTGCCCATAGGGGAGATTCCCCAAACATATGGAAGAAGGTACTCTGGTCAGATGAGACTAAAATTGAGCTTTTTGGCCATCAAGGAAAACGCTATGTCTGGCGCAAACCCAACACCTCTCATCACCCGAGAACACCATCCCCACAGTGAAGCATGGTGGTGTCAGCATCATGCTGTGGGGATGTTTTTCATCGGCAGGGACTGGGAAACTGGTCAGAATTGAAGGAAGGATGGATGGCGCTAAATACAGGGACATTCTTGAGGGAAACCTGTTTCAGTCTTCCAGAGATTTGAGACTGGGACGGAGGTTCACCTTCCAGCAGGACAATGACCCTAAGCATACTGCTAAAGCAACACTTGAGTGGTTTAAGGGGAAACATTTAAATGTCTTGGAATGGCCTAGTCAAAGCCCAGACCTCAATCCAATTGAGAATCTGTGGTATGACTTAAAGATTGCTGTACACCAGCGGAACCCATCCAACTTGAAGGAGCTGGAGCAGTTTTGCCTTGAAGAATGGGCAAAAATCCCAGTGGCTAGATGTGCCAAGCTTATAGAGACATACCCCAAGAGACTTGCAGCTGTAATTGCTGCAAAAGGTGGCTCTACAAAGTATTGACTTTGGGGGGGGGGGTGAATAATTATGCACGCTCAAGTTTTCTGTTTTTTTGTCTTATTTCTTGTTTGTTTCACACAAAAGTTTTTTGGGACATCTTCAAAGTGGTAGGCATGTTGTGTAAATCAAATGATACAAACCCCCCAAAAATCCATTTTAATTCCAGGTTGTAAGGCAACAAAATAGGAAAAACGCCAAGGGGGGTGAATACTTTCGCAACATGATACAGTATATTGTGGTCAATTACATGACATTTTTGCTGAACCTATAGGCTTTCTGGGAACAGTTTGCATGGCATGGATCTTTGGGATGGAGGACAGACAAGAGACTGACTCAATGAAACTTAATCACCACTTTAGGTAGGTGGTGGGGGGGGGCAGTGTTTGGGGTGTGATAAATATAGCCTCCTCTTGATCTCAGTACACGTGACCCTGCAGGTTCTGGTTTCAATTAGGGCGGGGGGCGGGGGACTATAATGTCATAGCAGTTGGACAGGTGAACAACGATAACATGGTGGTGTAAAAAATTGTCACCATTAAGATTGTATTTATTGGGGGCTTTTAAAAAGCTTGATATGCTGCTCAGGACAAGAGGTGAAGAACAATTTTGAAATCTTATTTCTGTGTCATGTTTCTTAAGTAATTCACAAGAGTATGGATAAGGGTAAGATAATGGTCTAGGAAAGACTATGAGGAATCCTAATGGAGCCCCCTGCTTTGGATGAGTAACCCCCTCCACAATGCTGCTCCTTCGTCTCCCACCTTAAGCATTGAGCCACCAGTTGAAATCCCTTAACATGTTACATATGTAGTGTTCAGAATCAGGTTTCAAAAGGCTAGAAGTATTTTGGGCAGCTGCAGCTTGCCACCATGCTGTTCTGACATGGGTTGTACAGTTGACATGGCTAGCTCCTCCAAAGGGTCAAATTGTAGGGATTCCAAGCAAGGCGCCCTCAGGGGCTCCAATTCTCACTTCCTCCAACACGTATCCAGAGTAGGCCACAAGTGATAATGTCTTCCATGTACAACGTTCTTATGTTCCCAACATATGACTTTCCTTAAAATGCCATCATTGTAACTTTCAGGAATCCTTACAGGTTATGCTTTTGTCTTTGATCCAGTAGTGCTCTACAAAAAAAATACTAAATTAACAAACAGACAAAATGTCCAACATTTTACAAAAAGTTGTACACTGCTTTTGCCAGTATCACGTCGGTTTACTAAGCTTACGTATCCACCTCTCGGCCTTCATCAGAGCTTCTTTGATACAGTGGCTTGCAACAGTATTCACCCCCCTTGGCATTTTTCCTATTTTGTTGCCTTACAACCAGGAATTAAAATGGATTTATTTGGGGTTTGTATCATTTGATTTACACAACATGCCTACCACTTTGAAGATGCAAAATATGTTTTATTGTGAAACAAACAAGAAATAAGACAAAAAAACAGAACTTGAGCATGCATAACTATTCACCCACCCAAAGTCAATACTTTGTAAGGCCACCTTTTGCAGCAATTACAGCTGCAAGTCTCTTGGGGTATGTCTCTATAAGCTTGGCACATCTAGCCACTGGATGTTGGATGAGTTCCGCTGGTGTACAGCAATCTTTAAGTCATACCACAGATTCTCAGTTGAATTGAGGTCTGGGCTTTGACTAGACATTTAAATGTTTCCCCTTAAACCACTCAAGTGTTGCTTTAGCAGTATGCTTAGGGTCATTGTCCTGCTGGAAGGTGAACCTCCGTCCCAGTCTTAAATCTCTGGAAGACTGAAACAGTTTTCCCTCAAGAATGTCCCTGTATTTAGCGCCATCTATCATTCCTTAAATTCTGACCAGTTTCCCAGTCCCTGCCGATGAAAAACATCCCCACAGCAAGATGCTGCCACCACCATGCTTCACTGTGGGGATGGTGTTCTCGGGGTGATGAGAGGTGTTGGGTTTGCGCCAGACATAGCGTTTTCCTTGATGGCCAAAAAGCTCAATTTTAGTCTCATCTGACCAGAGTACCTTCTTCCATATGTTTGGGGAGTCTCCCACATTGCTTTTGGCGAACACCAAACATGTTATTTTTTTCTTTAAGCAATGGCTTTTTTCTGGCCACTCTTCCGTAAAGCCCAGCTCTGTGGAGTGTACGGCTCAGAACAGGTGTATGTATACTGAGATCATGTGACAATTAGATTGCACACAGGTGGACTTTATTTAACTAATTATGTGACTTCCTGAAGGTAATTGATTGCACCAGATCTTATTTAGGGGCTTCATAGCAAAGGGGGTGAATACCACTTTCCCGTAATGTATTTTTTAGATTTTTTTTTTTTTTTTCACCAATTTGGAATATTTTGTGAATGTCCATTACATGAAATCCAAATAAAAAATACATTTAAATTACAGGTTTTAATGCAACAAAATAGGAAAAACGCCAAGGGGGATGAATACTTTTGCAAGGCACTGTACAGTTGAAGTCAGAAGTTTACATACACCTTAGCCAAATACATTTAAACTCAGTTTTTCACAATTCCTGACATTTAATCCTAGTAAGAATTCCCTGTCTTAGGTCAGTTAGGATCACCACTTTATTTTAAGAATGTGAAATGTCAGAATAATAGTAGAGAGAATGATTTATTTCAGCTTTTATTTATTTCATCACATTCCCAGTGGGTCAGAAGTTTACATACACTCAATTAGTATTTGGTAGCATTGCCTTTAAATTGTTTAACTTGGGTCAAATATTTTGGGTAGCCTTCCACAAGCTTCCCACAATAATTTGGGTGAATTTGGCCCATTCATCCTGACAGAGCTGGTGTAACTGAGTCAGGTTTGTAGGTCTCCTTGTTCGCACACGCTTTTTCAGTTCTGCCCACACATTTTCTATAGGATTGAGGTCAGGGCTTTGTGATGGCCACTCCAATACCTTGACTTTGTTGTCCTTAAGCCATTTTGCCACAACTTTGGAAGTATGCTTGGGGTCATTGTCCATTTGGAAGACCCATTTGCGACCAAGCCTAACTTCCTGACTGATGTCTTGAGATGTTGCTTCAATATATCCACATACTTTTCCTTCCTCATGATGCCATCTATTTTGTGAAGTGCACCAGTCCCTCCTGCAGCAAAGCACCCCCACAGCATGATGCTGCCACCCCTGTGCTTCACGGTTGGGATGGTGTTCTTCGGCTTGCAAGCTGTCCCCTTTTTCCTCCAAACATAACAATGGTTATTATGGCCAAACAGTTCTATTTTTGTTTCATCAGACCACAGGACATTTCTCCAAAAAGTACGGTCTTTGTCCCCATGTACAGTTGCAAACCGCAGTCTGGCTTTTCTATGGCGGTTTTGGAGCAGTGGCTTCTTACTTGCTGAGTGGCCTTTCAGGTTATGTCGATATAGGACTTGTTTTACTGTGGATATAGATACTTTTGTACCTGTTTCCTCCAGCATCTTCACAAGGTCCTTTGCTGTTGTTCTGGGATTGATTAGCACTTTTCGTACCAAAGTACGTTCATCTCTAGGAGACAGAACGTGTCTCCTTCCTGAGCGGTATGACGGCTGTGTGGTCCGATGGTGTTCATACTTGCCTACTATTGTTTGTGCAGATGAACGTGGTACTTTTAGGCGATTGGAAATTGCTCCCAAGGATGAACCAGACTTGTGGAGGTATACAATTTGTTTTCTGAGGTCTTGGCTGATTTCTTTTCATTTTTCCATGATGTCAAGCAAAGAGGCACTGAGTTTGAAGGTAGGCCTTGAAATACATCCACAGGTACACCTCCAATTGACTCAAATGATGTCAATTAGCCTATCAGAAGCTTCTAAAGCCATTACATCATTTTCTGGAATTTTCCAAGCTGTTTAAAGGCACAGTCAACTTAGTGTATGTAAACTTCTGACCCACTGGAATTGTGATACAGTGAATTATAAGTGAAATAATCTGTCTGTAAACAATTGTTGGAGAAATCACTTGTTTCATGCACAAAGTAGATGTCCTAACCGACTTGCCAAAACTATAGTTTGTTAACAAGAAATTTGTGGAGTGGTTGAAAAACGAGTTTTAATGACTCCGACCTAAGTGTATGTAAACTTCCGACTTCAACTGTATGCGCTAATGGGCATTAAAAATATATGCTACAAAGCCAACAGCCCAGCACTGTATGTTTTATTTTTCACCCTTTAGTAGACTTCGCTCTACCCACATCCGTTGAGTGCGGTGAATGGAGTTAGAAGAATTAAGCAATTAACTGGAATTAGTGAGTGAGTGGCTAATCGACAACAAGTTATCACTGCACCTTGGCAAAAACCGAATCCATATTATTTGGATCAAAACGGAGACTGAACAAAGTGGATGGGATCAAGGTGACTTGTGCAGGAAATTACATTGTGTCGAAAGAAAGTGTCACTTACTTGGGAATGACTGTGGATCAGTCTCTCTCATGTCAAGCTATTGCAACAAGAGTCCTCATCAAGTGTGCCAACAAGCTCAAGTTTTTATTCCGCAAAACTAGGGTGTTTGACACCAATCGAGAAATTGCTGGTGACAACGTTGATACAGTACGCCACTTTAAGTTATGCCTGTTGTTCAGCATGGTATAGTGGGCTGACAGTGAAGCAGAATAAGAGGATGCAGGTGGCAAAGTACAACATAATCATATATCTGCTGGATGTATCTGCCAGAACCCATGTAGGAGCTAGTCAGTGCAGGGCGCGCTGGTATGTTTCCAGTAGAACAAAGAGTAGCACAGCACAAACTTAACCACATGCACAACGTCAAACAAGGTACTGCCCCTGGGTGCTTGAACACTCATATACACATGGTGCAGCATATAGCCACAATACAAGAGCCAGTGTCCACAATTGCAAGGTGCCCAGAGCCAATGATGCAGCACGGAGCACTTTCTTTTAAACTGGAATTCAATTGTGGAATAGCCTCCCATTAGCCACTAAGCTGTCCCAGTCCCAAAATATTTTTATGGCAGTTTACAAAACGTGTACAGGTCTATAAAGGAGAATGACTGAAATAGACTACTTTTAGTCTTGAATTTTTGTATTGATTATTTATTTATTGATATGTAGGCTTGTTAGTTGCTTATCATAGGCCGATGTATTTTTCTGTGTACTTCCATGTATTTTCCTATCTTTTATGTCCTGTGTTGGTCCTACACCGAGGACAACATTTAAATAAGTGTTTTTACGCTTTCATGTGCAGACCTGGGTTCAAATACTATTTCAAATATCTCAATTACTTTCACATACATTCGATGTAAGTATTCAGATATCTTTTAGTTGAATATTTTTATGTATTTGGAAATACACTTGGAAAGTATTTGAAAATACCCTAATACACTGACTCAAATGCACTGACTCAATTACACTATTTGGTTAAAAGAAATAACCGTTAAAATACTCAAACAAAAGTACTTCTTTTGGGCTGTGCATTTGAAAATACACAGAAAAAGGTATTTAAATAATGAATACTCAAATACACATGTATTTGAACCCAGGTCGGTTCATGAGTCATCCTCTGGGCTTCTTGTAGTTTCTAAACTGTACGAATTGTTTTACCCCCCAAAAATGTATCAATCCATCAATAAATCCATTCAATCAATATAAATCATGAAACCTCAATGTAGACATCGACCAATTTATTTAAGTCATTAAGAACAGTGCAGGATAAATAAGTAATCCATACATCAGTAAATTCATATTTTATATCTACAACATTACATGAAACAACATTTCTAACCAAATTTGGCTCAAACATCCGCTGGTCAGTGTGAGTGCACTAGGAAAGTGTCTGTGGACTGTCTGCGTATGAAAGGATAGTGTATGCCCGAAATGTTTTTAATCATGTTTCCTCATTCTGTAGTCTATGGGGTGAGAAGGCACTGGCATTTAGGTTTCTCCAGCCTTGGACGGTGGTTCCTGAACTCGTCATCCTTGCATAACCCAAATAAGATTAACCAACTCTCTGCATTGGGAAACATTGACCTAGACAACAAGACAGTATAAAAAATATCTGTAGTCTACAGATGTAGGATCTTAATTCAATCACTCTTTTGTTGCTGAGAATTTCTGTGCCGCAGGAAATGCAGATGAGCTTCGTGATTTACATAAATTCACTGAAAACCTGCACTAACACACCTTTATATTAACTGTATTCCACTTTTCACGTAGCCTCATTTTGTCCAGCTAATAGCTTAACCACCGATCAAGCGACATTATGGACTAAACGTTCAAATACCGTTGCTGCAGGATTCTTTTGCTGCAACAATACAGGTCAAATTAAGATCCTACATCTGTATGTAGTGAGGTGGCCAGACTGTGAGGTGAGATAATTTATTTGGTCTGAGCAGAGGGGTTTCCATATCTTGTGAAGTCACAGTGATTCCGTAGCTTTTATAGTGTGATCTGTTGGTTCACACGCATCGTATAACGTCCCTCCGTTGCATAACTGTTCTAGCTCGGATCTGGGCGGCTGTAGTGTGTGACAGGTTTGCACTTTGCAGCTGCTATATCAGGAGACTGAGAGAGACATTCTTAGACGCTACTACTTAACTGTCTCTCAACCTACAGCTCGACTAATGATCGGTACGGAAGAAACACACTCAAAACACACAGGCCTATTACTGCACTGCTGAGGTTACCATTATCAAAGTTGTGAGTTAACAGTGTTGTCAACCCATTCCAGCCCAGTAGACTCATTCCAATTTCATAATGCAACAACAACGCAATCTCTAATTTACAACGTGTATCCATTGCAAAAAGCTGGATGGTCAGCTTTAATCAGGGTGACAGTTAAGATTGCTGATGAGTCTTGGGGTGTGGGGGATTGGGCATAAGGAGGGTGGAAGAGGGGTGGGTGGCAGGAGCTGGGAAAGAGACTAATTTGGTCAGCCCCCTGTTGAAGGTGGACATGCAGCAGACAGCTGTGTAACAAGAGACAGAGTGTCAATTCAGGGCAAGGGCAGCGTGACCAGCCCACACTCCACCCCTCCATATCCCCTCACAGTGGTAGAGGAAGGAGGGGGTAGAGTAGTTGGGTTGGGGTTTAGTAGGTGAGGTTGCGATTGGGGTGAGGGAAGGCAGAGGGAATGAGGGAGTTATCAGGGGTCAAGAAAGAAAGAGTGAAGACATAGTGTGTGGGATTGAGTGTTGGGTTAGGGTTAGGAACAAGGTGGTGTGGTGGGTGACAGGTGTGATTGGGTAAGGCAAGTGTTGTGGTGGGACAAGCCAGGGATGCAAGCTGTTGCCGTTGCCAGATCACACCATAGACTGGCAGGGATGGCGGGATGCCCGTCTCCCCTGGGGCTATCTCAAGGCACTTCATCGCTCATGGGACTTTCTCTGCATCAGTGTTGGTCTCCTCTCACTTTGTCCAGGCTCTGTAAACCTGCTGCAAATAGACCAAGCAGTACATTCCGACAGGAGGATGACAATGATGCTGCCTTCAAGTGCTGTCAGAAAATTCTGGAATATGATCATTTTAGTACCCAAGTTAATGAGTTGTGATGTTTCATCACTGACCTTTCACCTTTTCAACCAAGATGGTACTGTCAAGATTAGCAAGTTAGACAACTTTATTATCGGCAATGTTAGCTAGCTCATCTAGCTAGCTAAATTAGTTGAAAATCAAATCAAATATTATTTGTCACATGCGCCGAATACAACAGGTGTAGACCTTACAGTGAAATGCTTACTTACAAACCCTAAACCAACAATGCAGTTAAAAAAAAGTGTTAAGAAGTATTTACTAAATAAACTGAAGTAAAAAAAGAAAAAAAAAAAGAAAGATAAAACAAATAGGAAAAAAAATAATAATTAAAGAGCAACGATAAAATAACAGTAACAAGGCTATTTACAGGGGGTACCGGTACAGAGTCAATGTGCAGGGGCACAGGATAGTCGAGGTAATTGAGGTAATATGTACATGTAGGTAGCGGTAAAGTGACTATGCATAGATAATAAACAGATAGTAGCAGCAGCGTAAAAATGGTGGTGGTGGGGGGTGGTGGGGGGTGGGGGGGGTGGGGGGGGGTGGGGGGTCAATGCAAATAGTCCGGATAGCCATTTGATTAGCTGTTCAGGAGTCATGGCTTGGGGGTAGAAGCTGTTAAGAAGCCTTTTGGACCTAGACTTGCCGGTACCACTTGCCGTGCGATCGCAGAGAGAACAGTCTATGACTAGGGTGGCTGGAGTCTTTGGCAATTTTTAGGGCCATCCTCTGACTCGGCCTGGTATAGAGGTCCTGGATGGCAGGAAGCTTGGCCCCAGTGATGTACTGGGCCGTACGCACTACCCTCTGTAGTGCCTTGTGGTCGGAGGCCGAGCAGTTGCCATACCTGGTGGTGATGCAACCAGTCAGGATGCTCTCGATGGTCCAGGTGTATAACTTTTTGAGGATCTGAGGACCCATGCCAAATCTTTTCAGTCTCCTGAGGGGGAATAGGCATTGTCGTGTCCTCTTCATGACTGTCTTGGTGTGTTTGGACCATGATAGTTTGTTGGTGATGTGGACACCAAGGAACTTGAAGCTCCCAACCTGCTCCACTACAGCCCCGTAGATGAGAATGGGGCGTGCTAAGCACTCCTTTTCCTGTAGTCCACGACCATCTCCTTTGTCTTGATCACGTTGAGGGAGAGGTTGTTATCCTGGCACCACATTGCCAGGTCTCTGACCTCCTCCCTATTGGCTGACTCATCGTTGTCTGTGATCAGGCCTACCACTTTTGTGTCGTCGGCAAACGTAATGATTGTGTTGGAGTCGTGCTTGGCCATGCAGTCATAGGTGAACAGGGAGTACAGGAGGGGACTGAGCACGCACTCCTGAGGGGCCCCCGTGTTAAGGATCAGCGTGGCAGATGTGTTGTTACCTACCCTTACCACCTGGGGGCGGCCCGTCAGGAAGTCCAGGATCCAGTTGCAGAGGGAGGTGTTTAGTCCCAGGATCCTTAGCTTAGTGATGAGCTTTGAGGGCACTATGGTGTTGAACGCTGAGCTGTAGTCAATGAATAGCATTCTCACGTAGGTGTTCCTTTTGTCCAGGTGGGAAAGGGCAGTATGGAGTGCAATAGAGATTGCGTCATCTGTGGATTTGTTGGGGCTGTATGCAAATTGGAGTGGGTCTAGGGTTTCTGGGATAATGGTGTTGATGTGAACCATGACCAGCCTTTCAAAGCACTGCTATAGGTCGGTAGTTTAGGCAGGTTACCTTGGTGATCTTGGGCACAGGGACTATGGTGGTCTTCTTGAAACGTGTTGGTATTACAGGCTCGGTCAGGGACAGGTTGAAAATGTCAGTGAAGACACTTGCCAGTTGGTCAACACATGCTCAGAGTACACGTCCTGGTAATCCGTCTGGCCCTGCGGCCTTGTGAATGTTGACCTGTTTAAAGGTCTTACCCACATTGGCTACGGAGATTGTGATCACACAGTCGTCCGGAACAGCTGGTGCTCTCATGCATGCTTCAGTGTTGCTTGCCTCGAAGCGCGCATAGAAGTCATTTAGCTCTTCTGGTAGGCTCGTGTCACTGGGCAGCTTGCGGCTGTGCTTCCCTTTGTAGTCTGTAATAGTTTGCAAGCCCTGCCACATCCGATGAGCATTTGAGCCGGTGTAGTGGGATTGAATCTTAGTCCTGTATTGACGCTTTGCCTGTTTGATGGTTCGTCGGAGGGCATAGCAGGATTTCATAGCAGAAGCGTCCGGGTTAGAGTCCCGCTCCTTGAAAGCGGCAGCTCTACCCTTTAGCTCAGTGTAGATGTTGCCTGTAATCCATGGCTTCTGGTTGGGGTATGTACGTACGGTCACTGTGGGGACGACGTCATTGATGAAGCCAGTGACTGATGTGGTGTACTCCTCAATGCCATCGGAAGAATCCCGGAACATATTCCAGTCTGTGCTAGCAAAACAGTCCTGTAGCTTAGCATCTGCGTCATCTGACCACTTCCGTATTGAGCGAGTCACTGGTACTTCCTGCTTTAGTTTTTGCTTGTAAGCAGGAATCAGGAGGATATAGTTATGGTCAGTTTTGCCAAATGGAGGGCGAGGGAGATCTTTGTACGCATCTCTGTGTGTGGAGTAAAGGGGGTCTAGAGTTTTTTCCCCCTCTGGTTGCACATGTAACATACTGGTAGAAATGAGGTAAAACAGATTTTGAATAATTGTTCTGAATAAAAAACACTTGAATGCCATTATGTCATATTTATGACCTCAATAACTAGGAAATACAACATACAGAGGAGCATTTGAGAGAAGCACAACATCATAATAATGAATTAATTTGAATTAGGGAAGGGGTCTGTAGTGTCCATTATGGGTGCAAAGTAATGTGATTGACTTTTGGGGGTCATTTGATAATATTACAATTATAGTGGCAGATGCATGGATTAATTTGCACGAGACAGGAATGGGAGATGGTTTGGGTGAATCAAACCACCAAGGGGCTCTACAACATCTCAGGCATGAGTGTAATACTGGTGCCTGACTGAACATTTTCAATTGGCGCTGATGAAGATTTGATTCAAAGGGCATTAGAGTGGCTTGGAAACATGATGCCATTTGAAAAGGAGACAAATAATTAGCAGGAAAACCTTTTGTCATCATTGTGATGTCGCCAGGAAAACTTGATGCAGTATAACTTTAGCTAGCTAGCTAAGATTGAGGGGACAGCACCAGACAGTACCACCAAAAAGTTATCCTTCCCACCATCTAATCTTTCTTTGACAGCCCCTCTAATCATACAGTGGCCATAAAGAAACCCAGAACAAGACTGGGTCAGAGTAGACTGTGTCTGAAGTTGTGGGCCTGCCCTCACCCGCCAACAGACACATATCCCCGCCACATGATGGGCTTCCAACGCTGCTAAAATGTCCTTCTTGCAAATACTCTGTCTGGATAAAAACATAATGATGCGCAAACTAGATCTGCTGTTCAATCAATCAATCAAATGCATTTTATAAAGCCCTTTTTACATCAGCAGTTGTCACAAAGTGCTTTACAGATAACCAGCCTAAAACCCCAAAGAGCAAGCAATGCAGATGCAGAAGCACAGTGCATAGGAAAAACTCCCCAGATGGCAGGAACCTAGGAAGAAAGAAACCTAGAGAGGAACCAAGCTCCGAAGAGTGGCCAGTCCTCTTCTGGCTGTACCGGGTTGAGATTTAAGAGTACATGTGGTCATTAATGCCAGATCATTGATCTAATGTGGCCTGCATTGATCTAAGGTGACATTGAATATAACATTAATATAATTCACTTGACATGTAAATAACATGCATTACACATGCATTACTAATTAATGTGTAATATACAAAACACATTAAAAGACAAACCTACTATAGGCTAAACTGAGTAGCGTTCATGGGGTATAGGAATCCATGTGATAAGGCAAAAGAATTCCAGCTTTTCCCAACCTTTGCTACTGACATAAGGACCCCTGCTATCCATGGCATGTTTGTCAAAAGCATTGCTCAGCTTTTTTGGAGCGTGCTACTTACTACTCCCACCCTATCGCACAACCCCTCCCACCATCCTGATGACCCAGTGGAGAGTCGACTCCAAAATACTTGATTCCTCGACTCCTTGACCATCGAGCGGGTCTACTCCCATTTTATTTAAAAAAAGAATTGATTGCTGCTAATATTGATTATTTTAGGATAATGTAAGTAACACATATCTGCAATACAATAGCATGTTCTTCGACTAAAGAGCAGCTTCAAGCTATCTGTTTATTGAGTTTTAAATTCATTAAGGTATAGGCAGCTAGGCTGATGTACTGATTAGCCTTGATTATTTTGGTTAGTAGATTGTCAGACAGCTCCGTTTGTATCACTAGTCAATCACATAGTTCATGAGTGTGCATACACACACTCAATTATAGCTAATTGTAGCTCATTTTGGCCAGTTTTGTTAACTTGGAGTCTAAAGAGAGTCAATTCCATAGACTCTGCTAGCAAGAGTCAGGAATCGACTGCAAAAATCCTGGATGGACTCCACAAAAACACTAGATCCCCCACCACAGGCTCTATTGCAGGGAGACAGGGAGGGGAGAGCATGGAGGGGTTGAGAGGGTGAGGGTGCAGCTGCAGCCCCGCCTTGGATGACAGATGTAAATCCAGTCCTTTCGTAAACTAAACTGGGTATCAGAGACAGGCTTGGGCCAATGAGAGACTGGCATGCAATAAAATGGGCAGCCAATGGCTGCGTGTCTGCCCGGTATATAAGAACAGGGCAAGGATCTTCAGAGTTGGGTGACCTCTATATTTTGGCTCTGGTGAACAGGATCTGATCCCAAGGACTGTTACTTCTTTTTCTTGTCTGGTGTGCAGGTAAAAACGCAACGCTGTGCTTTGTATGAATAGCTAAGGCTTTGGGATGAGGGCAGTGTGGCGGTTTGGATTAGTTGGACTCGGAAAGGCTTCTGAGCTTACAGTTTTTGGGGAGAAAAGGTTTGAAAAATGTAATTGTGCACATTAGTTAGCTGAGTTCTGTTATTTTGTCTTGTCCCTATTTGAAAGGGGGAGGTGCTTTACAAGCTCCTCAGTTGTTGTTTTTTAACCTTTCCTACACACTTTTCTTTCGTTTTTTAGTTTTAATCATATTGTTTTGTATTTTTCTTCTGTGCAAATAAATAATACAAATAACAATATACTTAAATGAGGCATATACTTAATGATGCAAAAATAAGTAATGGGTCAGCAAATGTATATATGGGGGCATTCTGGAAGGGTTTCAGATCAGTGGGATAATGAACAGCATATCTTAGTAGGAGTCTGATTCTCTTGGCTCATTTGATAAAAACAAAAAAATTATCTGGAAATGAAGATGTGAATTGTGAAGTTGTGAACTGTTGCAAACTTTTATAAGCTTTGTGTCGGCAAATGGTTCTCTGGTGTGGATACTGAGATAGATAAGTAAGTGTATCACAATCAGATACAGTATAAGGGCTATACACAGCTGTGGAACAGGTGTAAAAAGATTGCTGGTCTTGAATGTCCAGAAGTTGCTTTTCGGACAGTTACTGTAACAGTCACACCCTTTTCATTGCTTTTGGACATGGGCATGTGATGCAACAAGTGTGTCAATAGTTCCGTCCAGATCATGTGCTCATTCTTTTCAATCAATATTTCAAGAAAGGTTGAGGTAAATTCCATCCCAACCAAATGCATTTAAGGAACATAAAGGAAATACAATTTATGAATTGGAGAATGGCCTATCAAGTATAGTGAATACAATTCAATTAATGAGTTGACCTTTAAAATCAATTTACCCTGGTGTTAAAAAACAAATACACAGCAATGTTGTTTCACAAGACTTCATGTGTGACGCGCATCAAGGTAGCTAAATGTTTCAAGATATTGTGATGGAAAAGCAAGAGGGGCTGGAAAGGGTAATGACATGAAGGGGGGGCTCTTTGCATGAGTGGAGAGGAGGGGTTGGAAATATGTTGCATAGGTAAGGGGACAAAGGGAATATAGGATAGGGGTGGAATGTTGAAGAGGATGTGAGGTTTGGGTTGAGGGTGTTAAAAATACCCAACACACAAGTGCTCCTCCCCCTTATCTATTCCGAACAGAAACATGACCCAGTGGACGGGGACGTTGACTGACGTTTGTAACTAGGATACGGGGTATCCACACCACTAGGAGTTTTTGCAGCTGTTCTATCGAGTATCCCACAGTAATCTTTTAAAACGTTGGGCTAAGGAAGTTTCTCTGGCCCTGAGACAGAGCACTCCTTGTAGACTCTACTCAGCTGTCAGTGTCAGGGAACTTCCTATCAGATCGGTTACTATTAGGATTTGTGGATTGTTTTCTGTGCAAATAGACAATAAAGATCTGAAGATTTCTTATTTTCTTTCACCCCTACAGTGTTAGAAACGCAATCATGCCTTTCGGTAACACCCACAACAACTTCAAACTCAACTTCAAAGTTGAGGAGGAGTACCCTGACCTCACCAAGCACAACAACCACATGGCCAAGGTGCTGACCAAGGACATGTACGCCAAACTGAGGGACAAACAGACCTCCTCCGGCTTCACCGTGGATGACGTCATCCAGACCGGTGTCGACAACCCTGGTGAGTGCCACATATCTCCCAAACCCTCTGAGGATATCACCACAAACACACAACTGTCAAAGGTAGAGCTGAGAAGTTATGATCCCTAAAGTAGTCTGCACAACCATAGTAGCCTGCTGAGTTGAAGCTTAGGCATCAATCAATCATAATGCAATTGCTTAAGAGATACTAATACCACAACATATAATATTAACTAGATGAAGTGGCGTGTGGGTACTAGGGTGATGATGTAGCCTATAACCAAGACTGCACTCTAGTCATTGAGTGGGATGGACACAGGAACCCAGTTGAGGAGTTCCAATAATGCAACGCTGTAATGCATGTGGAATTGGGGCTTATATGGAGGGTTATATGCGCAAGCTTCAATGTTCGTGGGCTTTTAGTTTCTTACAATATATAATACTGTATGTGCAGCGTACATTTCACATATCACACTCACACACTTTGAATTCTTGCGTATTTTTCATACAACAGTGGTTTATTAATGTCAGTTAGCCTACTATGTAGATGTGCTGCCTTTTTACCCTCCTCCCCCTCCTCAGGTCACCCCTTCATCATGACCGTTGGCTGCGTGGCTGGTGATGAGGAGTCCTACGAGGTCTTCAAGGATCTGTTGGACCCCATCATCTCAGACCGTCATAGTGGATACAAGCCCACAGACAAGCACAAGACCGACCTGAACTTCGAGAACCTGAAGGTAGAGGCTCATTCTTCTGACATGTTTTATGGCTTTCATTTGCTATATGAAATGCCAAAGAGTACTGCTGAGCAAAAGTAGTGTGGAAAATGTTTGAATAATCTCTACATAGGAGGTTGGGAATCACAAACTTCTTTGAGACACTTTAAATGTTCAGGTCTAAAACTCTGTTGTGACCTTCTCTCTGTGTAGGGAGGGGATGACCTGGACCCCAGCTACGTCCTGTCCAGCCGTGTGCGTACCGGCCGCAGCATCAAGGGATATACCCTGCCCCCCCACAACAGCCGTGGCGAGCGCAGAGCAGTGGAGAGACTGTCCGTCGAGGGTGAGCCTCCCAGCTATCGATAGCTACAGTACATTCACAGGATTATGCATGAAGCTAGGCAGTAAAACGAACAAAAGGGAAATGGAGATCCGAATTCTTAGCCACCCCTCAAATTAATTGGAAATAGAGATCAAGAGTGAATCCTTAGCTAAAATGACTAGTGCATGGTGTCGGATAACTCCATGCAGGGAGATACCATGTTAAGAGTGAGGGGAAACTGAGGGGTTTTCTGTCTCTCCAGCTCTGAACACCCTGGATGGTGAATTCAAGGGAAAGTACTACCCCCTGAATAAGATGAGCGATGCCGAGCAGGAGCAGCTTATCGCTGACCACTTCTTGTTTGACAAGCCCGTCTCCCCCCTGCTGCTGGGCGCTGGTATGGCCCGTGACTGGCCCGATGCAAGAGGAATCTGGTATGTCCCCAGAACACAGACCCATACCAATAGTCAACCAAAACAATACTGTATTGTACTGTACAGAATATCCCACCACGTATCATAGTGATGTGTCATGTGAAACCTCATCCCTCCTTTCTGAAGGCACAACGATGCCAAGAGCTTCTTGGTCTGGGTGAACGAGGAGGATCACCTGCGTGTCATCTCCATGGAGAAGGGTGGCAACATGAAGGAGGTCTTCAGACGCTTCTGCGTTGGTCTGAAAAGGGTATGTACTGGTACTGAAACTATTTTGCAACTAGCTCTCACAGTCTCACGTCTGAATTAGACGTTCAACCATGTATCTCAAACCTCAAATTTCGAAGTTGTTGCAAACATCAAATTTAGAAATGTTTAAGGTTAAGTTTAGGCATTAACTCAGAATGTTTAAGGTTAGGGTTAAGTTTAGGCATTAACTCTGAAATCTTAAGGTTAGGCATTAACTCTGAATGGTTAAGGTAAGGGTTAAGGTTAGGGATTGGCATAAAACAAAATCTCAAAAATAACTTATGCCCATCCACTAGCCCCGTCCACAACACCCTAGCAAAACCGACACCTACTTGAGGGTAACAGTGCTCACTGTTGCCCCTAGTGGCCGGTTTCCACGTCATCTCCCGACGTCCTCAGACATGGATGGACGTCGAATACTGACTTGTTTCACGGGTAACTTGGCTGCCATTTTGACAATGCAGAAAAACACCCCTAACACAATGAAAAGACATGAAAACGCAGAGAGACAATTACAAGAATGTTGATACAGGGTTGTTTCTTTCACCTGACAGATTGAGGAGACTTTCAAGAAGCACAACCACGGCTTCATGTGGAACGAGCATCTTGGCTACGTACTGACCTGCCCCTCCAACCTGGGAACTGGTCTGCGTGGTGGCGTGCACGTCAAGCTGCCCAAGCTGAGTACACACGCCAAGTTTGAGGAGATCTTGACCAGGCTGCGTCTGCAGAAGCGTGGCACAGGTATCAACACGCACAACAAAAAATATCTAGAACAGCTGCTGATATATTCAACTCTGATTCGTCACAGATCACGACAGTCTTCCCTTTAACAACAAAACATGTAAAAAGGAACAGAGATTAAGATGACCGAAAGCTATTCTGAAATAGCCATATCCACAGCGGTTAGGACATCTATTCATTTAGTCTGTTATTTTTGGTGATATTTAGATGATTTACGGTATGAGTAATGGTGCAGAGATTGTCTGAGACATTCACTTACACCCGCTTCTCTCTCCCTTTTCCCTGCTCTCTACAGGTGGCGTGGACACCGCCTCCGTGGGTGGAGTGTTCGACATCTCCAACGCTGACCGTCTGGGATCCTCTGAGGTAGATCAGGTCCAGATGGTGGTGGATGGTGTCAAGCTCATGGTGGAGATGGAGAAGAAGCTGGAGAAGGGAGAGGCCATCGACAGCATGATCCCCGCCCAGAAGTAAAGAGTTGTTGACGTCGCTGGTCGTCTTCTGTTTTTCTATTGTCAAGTAATGTACCATTGAGCCAACCAACCGGCGTGGAGAGGAAACTGATGCTCGCTCTAGAGACTCTTGACTGCTCACCTATTTTTCTTCTTTCCTTCAGCCTTTCTTTCTCTCCTTTGTTTTTTCCTTTCCTTTTCTTCCTTGCGCCTTTTTCCACTTCTCTCCTGTTCAGTTTGTAACATCCTGGATCAGCTTCCACTGAAGTCAGCTTGCCTGACAGATGTGGCATCACTTAAACTTGAAATTTGGTTCTAGAAAATGATCATTGAAACTGTGATTAAAAAAACCTGGCCTCATGAACTAAAACAGATTGGTCTTTCATGTTCATGCACTCATGATAAGTCACTGCAAATCTAATACTGTTCAATTTAACAATCAAAAAGTGTCTATATGGTTCCACACTACACAGAGTTAATAGTACACGTTCAAAAGTGTAAATTTCACAGATATTCTGTAACTCAGTAAATAGTTGCAAATTAAGATAACTGGCCATCACTGGTTTGTTGGAATTACTCTACTTTGGTGTAAAATGTAAAAAAAATATATATAATCCATCAGAGACATTTCTTAAAGACATGCTCCCGAACTTTGGCGACTACTAAGTATTTTTTAAACCTCCCACTTTGGTCTGGATGTGTCAGTGTAGTTCATACATGCATAATATATGAGCTGAATTACTGTTTTACCTCAATTAGCCACAAAATCCCTAGTTTGAAAGGAACAGTTTTCTGGATGCTGTGCTGCGCCATTTTTCCTACATTTACCCCCTAGAAATTTGAGTTCAACCAATGAGCTTCATATCTGTACCTGAGGCAGAGGTCGGTAATCCAGAACAGTGTCACAAGGTACAGAATGGCAAGCAGTCTCAGGGTCAGGGCAGGCAGAATTGTCAAAACTGGGGAAACTGAAAAACAGGGACTAGAGCAAAACAGGAGTACGGGAAAAACGCGGGTAAGCTTGACGAGACAAGACGAACTGGCAACAGACAAACAGAAAACACTGGTATAAATACACAGGGGATAATGAGGACAAATGGGAGACACCTGGTGGGGGTGGAGACAAGTACAAGACAGGTGAAACCGGTCTGGGTGTGACACTTCAGTACCTCGCAATTTGAGTGACAGCTAGCAAGATGCACATGATGCAGCCACAGCAGAGCGAGAAAGAGCAATGACGTGGTGCACATATCTGCACATACAGTAGGGTCCAAAATGATTTACACCCTTGATAAAGATTAGCAATAATGACTGTATAAAATAAATAATTCAAATACTGAGCTATATTGTATGCTCCAAATAATTGGGAAAATTATGTTATTTTATACTAATACAGTTACGAGAGTACGAGATGTTGTTTAACAAGTAATAAAGAAAAATCTCAAAAAGGTAGGGGTCAAAATTATTGTTACCCCTAAAGATTCTTATAGATAATGTAGTCAAAAGTATAGTATTTGCTCCTATATTCCTAGCACGCAATGACTACATCAAGCTTCTGACCCTAAATACTTGTTGGATGCATTTGCAGTTAGTTTTGGTTGTGTTTCAGATTATTTTGTGCCCAATAGAAAAGAATGATAAATAATGTATTCTCTCATTTTGGAGTCACTTTTATTGTAAATAAGAATAGAATATGTTTCTAAACACTTCTACATTAATGTGGATGTTACCATGATTACGGATAATCCTGAATTAATTGTGAATAATGATGAGTGAGAAAGTTACAGAGGGTCAAAGATCCAACCCCCAAGACATGCTAACCTCCCCTGTATGTGACGTAGTACGCAATTTTCGGGGACCGCTTTTGTCTCGTGAGTGCTACTTTCAGAACTACTGGCTATAAAATATTCGAAAGTACTGGAGAATCCCTTTAACTCTAAGGGCTCTATTTTAACAAACCTAATGCAATGGTAAATCTTATTGCTGGTGGTATATGTCAGGAGGTGTGTCAGAAATATATTAGCTATTTTCACAGCGGGAATTATGAGCACAATAGCTGGTGGTGGTGCAAAACGGCTGGATTTTGATTAATAAATAAATGGTATGTTTGATGAGGGCTTGGCCACTCACTTAATACTGCAAGTTCTGTAGGTTATTGACATTTGTCTCAAGTTCTGTAGGTTATTGAAGTTAGTCTCAAGTTCTGTAGGTTATTGAAACTTGTCTCAAGTTCTGTAGGTTATTGACGGTCTTTACGTTGTCATTACTCCACAGGCTACAGTAATGAGTAATAGCAACAGTAAAAAAAAAACATCCAGTGTTTGCTCTATCGTATCTGAAGATTATGCCTTTGTTAAATGTTTTTCATGAAGAAATGGAATGTTGTTTGTGTTAGTATCAAGAGGGAATGTTTTGGGTGTGACGTCACATATGACAGACAGGAAGTGTGTTGTAGACACGGGGATTGGACAGTAGAGGGAGCCACTCACATCTTGGAAGGTTATATATAAGGGGGGAACAACGACGGAGGGGCAGAACGAGCAGCCATTCGGAGGCGTCGCTCTCCGGGTGTCATGTCACCTGTCATTTATGCTGTAACCTCGTGATTTTAATAAAAGCCTCTAACACGATGCAGCATAGACGGACTCTTTGTTGACAGCAATAATGGCCACCATTCACCCGATACGACATAATGGCGCCCAACGTGGGGCTGGGTTTGCGTCTCTTCCTTGTTTCAGTCAACCGCCAGGCTAACTCGCTTTGAAGCATGGCCAAAAAGGGTGAGTTTTTTCTTACCGCTTCGGAGTTTGTTAGATTGGATACGACTTGTGTACACTGGAGAGATGTACCATACGACCTTGCCTCGGGTGGCGTTGTTGCTGTTGACTAGAGTCTGCTGAAATAGATTCCATTGGTAACGGGTGGCAATGGGGAAATTTGGAGCATTAAGATTGATTCCATTGGTAACGGGTGGCAATGGGGAAATTTGGAGCATTAAGATAGATTCCATTGGTAACGGTTGGCAATGGGAAATTTAGAGAAGGCCGATATGCATTCATCTTTAGGGCACTGTACCGCTTTAAGACCTCCAGGGGGGGCCATTTTAGATGTTGGGCCGGCAAATCCGTTTACACGATAGAATGGGTGGACGGTGGGTTTCTTTTTTTAAAGAGAGCTCGGATTAATGAGGTTTATCTGATTGTGATTATGATTTGACTTTCGTCCGACGGGATGTCTGATTGGGTTTGATTTCTCGGTGTAATGGTCATTAGTCCCGGTAGCAAAAACGGTAGGAGAAATAGGTTCAAAATAACTAGGGCAGTGCGGGGTATTGTCACAAACGAGACTCCCGCTGTTCCTCCTGCTCACCACCAGAGGGAACCCTCTCCTGAGTATTAAACCCCTGAACTACATTTCCCACATACCTGGCTCTGATTACCGTTGCACCTGACTCCCATCAGTAGACTATTTAGGTGCTCTCAAACTCTCTCTCTTTGCGAAGTCTTGTTTACCCTGGTGATTTTCTGAGCGTGTTCGCCTGTGTCTGTCTGCCCGTGGATTTACTCTGGACTGTTTTCCCTCCTTGATTCTTTGCTGCCTGCCCTGGACTATATTCTTTACTGGACTGATTTTTGTAAGCTTGCTGCCTGCCCTGACCTTATGCCTGTACCTGGATTACGAGTTGCCTTATCCCTACTGTTGTGTCTGCTGGCGATTGACCCTGTTTGTACGACCCAGATTGTAATAAAACTGCAAATGGATCCTCACTCTCCTGGAGCGTCATTACAGAAGACTTCGCCAACACACGATCCAGCAGCTCTGGTTCAGATGTCCACGGAGATCTCCACTCAAGCTCACCAACTCGCCATTCATCAACAGCAGCTAACCCATTTAACTACAGTAACAGAGGAACTCGTCAGGACGCTACAGAGGTTGCCGGTGTCGCTAACGAACCCAGCCCCTCCTCCACCGAACGCGAGTGTGGGCGCTTCTCCCCCACCGTCACTCACAGTTAACCCACGTCTGGCTCTCCCTGATAAGTTCGACGGCAACCCAACTAAAAGTAAGGGATTTCTACTGCAATGTTCATTATTAATTGATCAACAACCAGCTATGTATGTCACCGATGCCAGCAAGATTTCCTTGGTATGCTCACTCCTCGCTGACAAGGCGTTAGAGTGGGTGACGGCGGTTTGGAGAGAGGATGGCACTGCTTTTCCATCGTTTGGTACCTTTCTTCAACGCTTCCGGGAAATATTTGAACACCCGGAGGGAGGTATGAGAGCTGATGACCGACTACTTGCGTTGAGCCAGGGCAGGAATACCGCAGCAGAATATGCTTTGACATTTCGCACTCTAGCAGCTCAAACCGACTGGGTGGAGAGCACACTTAAACTGCTCTTTCGCAAGGGACTCAGCTTGGAGTTGCAATCCGAACTGGCCTGCCGAGATGAAGGGAAATCGCTGAATCAATTCATCGAACTAACCATTCAGATTGACAATCTGATTCGTTCACGTCGTCCACTCAGAACGGTACCCACCAGCACACAATACCCGGTCACTCTGTCTCAAACTGAACCCATGCAGCTCGGATATACTCACCTGACTCCGGAAGAACGAGAACGCCGCATACGTCAACATCTCTGCCTCTATTGTGGTCAACCGGGCCATCTGAGGGCGTTTTTGCCCCACAAGACCACCTCCTCGTAATCCCTCTTCGGTGAGTCCTTGTGTTCAAGCACATCATTCCAGTTCTTGCATCAAAGTACCTATAGTATTATCTCTAGAGGGCAATCATATATCCACATCAGCTCTATTAGACTCAGGAGCAGCCGGGAACTTTATGTCTCACGAGTTTGCCCAACAACAACAACTCCCATTAATCTCCTGTAACTCTCAATTGGCAGTGGAGGCGCTAGATGGACGGCCTCTCGCGATGGGAGGGTCCTGCACACCACCGTGGACCTTCAACTACAGACCGGTACCCTTCACACTGAGGTAATTCGTTTCTACGTCATCTCATCACCTCATAACCCGGTTATTCTTGGACTCCCTGGCTACGTCAACATAATCCCCTTATCTCATGGAGGGAGGGTCGTATCATCAAATGGGACCCGTCATGTCACTCCAACTGCTTAACTGGCAGCCCTTCACTCTCCATTCAGACCGTCACGCTAAAGGACGAGCCGGTCCTTTTCCCCACTCTTCCCATTGAATACTCTGACCTCATCGAAGCTTTTAGCAAGACCAAGGCGATGGAACTTCCCCACCGATCAAGCGACTGTTCCATCGAACTATTACCAGGCACAACACCACCTAAGGGCCGAATCTTCCCCCTATCACAACCCGAATCAGAAGCCATGAACAACTACATCGAGGAGGAACTTTCAAGGGGTTCATTAGAACGTCGACATCACCTGCAGCCTCTGGCTTCTTCTTTGTTAAAAAAAGACGGTGGCCTACGCCCTTGTATCGACTACCGGGGTCTCAACGACATCACCGTCAAGTTTCGATATCCTTTACCGCTGGTACCAGCTGCCCTAGAACAACTCCGCAAAGCCAAGTACTTCTCCAAACTGGACCTCCGCAGCGCCTACAATCTCATTCGCATCCGGGACGGTGATGAATGGAAGACAGCCTTCTCTACCAGCACTGGGCACTATGAGTATTTGGTGATGCCTTTCGGGCTGTCCAAAAGTCCGTCCGTATTTCAGTCGTTTATCAATGACGTCTTTCGGGACATGCTTAATCGTTGGGTAATTGTTTACATCGATGACATTCTCGTCTATTCCAACACCTATGAGGAACACGTGCAACACGTGAGAACAGTATTACAACGACTCATTGATCACCAATTATACGCCAAAGCAGAGAAGTGCGAATTTCACCAGACTTCCACGTCTTTCTTGGGCTACATCATCAACCAGGAGGGAGTCGCCATGGACGAGAAGAAGGTCAAGGCCGTTCTAGACTGGCCACTGCCAGTAACCTTAAAGAAGTTACAACGCTTCTTGGGATTTGCGAACTTCTACCGACGCTTCATCAGGAATTTCAGCTCGGTAGCCTCTCCCTTAACCTCTATGACTAAGAGAAATGCACCACACCTCACCTGGTCAACTACAGCACAGGAGGCTTTCGCAGAACTCAAGTCACGTTTCACATCTGCCCCCATCCTCCACCACCCTAATCCTGAAATCCCGTTTACAGTTGAGGTGGACGCTTCTAATACGGGCATTGAGCCATCCTCTCACAGCGGCACGGATCCCCACTCAAGCTCTATCCGTGCGCCTATTACTCCCGCAAACTTAGTCCAGCCGAACAGAACTATGACGCCGGAAACCGAGAACTGTTGGCCATGAAAGCAGCTATGGAGGAGTGGCGTCATTGGCTGGAGGGAGCTAAACACCCGTTTGTGATTCTAACTGACCACAAGAATCTGGAATACTTGCGATCTGCCAAGAGACTGAATCCCAGACAAGCGAGGTGGGCTCTCTTCTTTACACGATTTGACTTCACCGTTACCTATCGTCCCGGTTCAAAGAACACCAAAGCAGACGCATTATCACGCCAACACGACGGTGTAGTTCCCACTGAATCCAAGGAAACCCTGCTTCCTGAGTCATTAATCGTGGCCCCCTATTCAGTGGGACATCATGACAGAGCTCACCCAGGCCAATTCACAAAAGACCCCTCCTCCCGAATGCCCCCTAACAAAACTTTTGTACCTCAGGATCTCTGTCAGAAAGTGCTACAGCAAGTTCACTCCGTACTCAGCTCCGGTCATCCTGGAATCGCTGCCACTGTTCACCTGCTTCAGAACAGCTTTTGGTGGCCAACCTTGCGGGCAGACACAATAAAATTCATTAACGAATGCACCACCTGTAACACAAGCAAACATCTCAGACAACTACCATCGGGCCTACTGCAACCACTGCCAGTTCCCCACCGACCATGGTCCCATCTTGCCATAGACTTTATTACCGATCTTCCCAAGTCCAATGGGAACACCACAATATTCACTGTCATAGATCGCTTCTCCAAGGCCTGCCGGTTGATTCCACTTCCCAAACTGCCCACAGCATTGGAAACAGCCGAACTCATGTGCAACCTTGTGTTTCGCTTCTATGGCCTGCCTGAGGACATCGTGTCGGACCGGGGGCCCCAATTCACATCCAGAGTATGGTCAGCATTCTTCCAACAACTCAACATCAACATTAGCCTCACTTCAGGATATCACCCACAATCTAATGGTCAGACAGAACGCCTCAATCAGGAGATCACCCGGTTTCTCAGAGCCTACTGTCATCAGAACCAATCAGACTGGAGTCGATTCCTCATGTGGGCGGAGTATGCACAGAACTCACTCCAGAAACCCTCCACCGGTCTAACTCCATTCCAATGTGTCATGGGCTTCCAACCTCCCCTATTTCCATGGTCAGGGGAACCCACCGAGGTACCCTCTGTCAACGACTGGCTCCAGAGAAGCGAGGACATCTGGAGTCAGGCTCACACCCACTTGCTACGTGCTGTCAGGAAACAGAAGTTGCAGGCCAATCGTCACCGTCGCCCCAATCCCGAATATACTCCAGGTCAATGGGTCTGGCTATCCACTCGAGACCTACGCCTCAGACTTCCTTGCAAGAAACTCAGTCCCAGGTATGTAGGTCCCTTCCAAATTGTTAAACAGATTACACCAGTTTCCTTCCGTTTGGCATTACCCTCTAATTATCGTATCTCTCCCACTTTTCATGTATCACTTCTCAAACCCGCTGGTGGTCCGAGAGCGGAGGAGGAGGAGCAGACCAGTGATCAGGGCCCTCCACCCATCTTGGTGGACGGCGAGGAGGCATATCAGGTTCGAGATCTACTCGATTCCAGACGCCGGGGGCAGGCTCCTCCAATATCTGGTGGATTGGGAGGGGTACGGACCGGAAGAGCGATCCTGGGTTAATACAGAGGACATACTCGACCCCCGCACTCATGACTGAGTTCCATAGGACGCACCCGGAGAAACCGGCCTCCCGACCTCGAGGAAGACCCCGGCGTCGTTCGCCTCTTCGCGTCAGGAGCCGCTCGCAGGGGGGGGGCTCTGTCACAAACGAGACTCCCGCTGTTCCTCCTGCTCACCACCAGAGGGAACCCTCTCCTGAGTATTAAACCCCTGAACTACATTTCCCACATACCTGGCTCTGATTACCGTTGCACCTGACTCCCATCAGTAGACTATTTAGGTGCTCTCAAACTCTCTCTCTTTGCGAAGTCTTGTTTACCCTGGTGATTTTCTGAGCGTGTTCGCCTGTGTCTGTCTGCCCGTGGATTTACTCTGGACTGTTTTCCCTCCTTGATTCTTTGCTGCCTGCCCTGGACTATATTCTTTACTGGACTGATTTTTGTAAGCTTGCTGCCTGCCCTGACCTTATGCCTGTACCTGGATTACGAGTTGCCTTATCCCTACTGTTGTGTCTGCTGGCGATTGACCCTGTTTGTACGACCCAGATTGTAATAAAACTGCAAATGGATCCTCACTCTCCTGGAGCGTCATTACAGGTATGTCTTTGTGTAGTAGGCCGCAGTTAGCTAGAGGCTAAGGCTAATGTTAATGCTAAATGGGAGTGTGTTTCATGCTACATGGTACATCGTGGCTAAGGCTAATGCTAAATGCTAATTGTGTTGTGTGCTACATGCTAATGTATCCTTAGAGACTCCATTGCGATGGATTAAAGTCTCTTAAACTTGTCTCTGTGTGTAAGTCAGGTTATATGTTTTGTGAGCGCTGTTAAATGTTGTTTGACTATAAGGGGGAAACGGGAGTTACAGCTGGACTGTTAATCGTCTGTTTGGGGAGAGAGTCCACGGTGAAAAAGCATGGGGTTAAATGGAGGTGCGCATGCGCTTGATTTTACGGGGCTAAAACTACAACATGCGGGTGTGCTAAGCCTACAAACCAAAATGGTGGGTTAAGGTCATAGGTCCCATTTGGCGTTACCCTGCAAGGGGGAAATGGACACAGACAAAGAGGAGAGATTTTAACACGAGTATTTTAGTTTCAACGGCGGCTGGTTAAAGATGAAACTTGTTTTGTGACCTATTGAATTTATACATTAAATATATGTTGGCGAAGTATAATGAATTAAATAATTAAATGACGGATTAAAATAAAATAAAAATGTTTTTGAGCGATCTATTTAGTTCTGAGTTTAGTCTTAGAGTGAATAATGTAGAACGAACGAATATTGAATGGTTGGAAATACTCAGTGATTGCATTAACTACTAAAAGCTGTTTCTGTGTCTTTGTCCCTTGTCATGAGAGACAGGAGAGAGGGGGAGCGAGGAGATACAGGAAGTGATCACGTGACGCGGCAGAGGATCAAGTAAAAAAAATTTTTGAGACTGTTACAAGATATGTGATGTGATGACAATTTTACATAGGCTTGGCAAATACTATTTCATTAAAAATTGCATTTTGGAAGCTCTGTGTATCACTGGGGTTTGATTACAGATGTGTTGGGAATCAAAGACTGACATTCTTCTGTAAATTTAAGATAATTAGGGGTTATAGAGCAAGGGGTTACAGGCTTTGTTTTTGGGATTGCTTTGAAGTTGACTAACTTACATTTACTTGCATTTGATGGGTTGTGGTAAGATAGCCAACACTAATTGATAAATTGGTGATATAGGAATAAAAAATTTGTTTTAAATTATTCATAATTTTTAATTGAGTTTTTAATTGGTTTTTTATTTTTAATTAAATGGTTTTTGAATAAGGCATTGAATTGAATTTTTTAATATTCATATTTTATTTGATTAGATTTTTGGGGGAGGAAAAAATAAATAATTTTTTTTTGGAGTTGTTGGGTTTATATTAATAATTTAAGGGGGGAAGCCATAGGCTATACAGTCTAAAATAAGATAGTTCACAATAAAGGAATATAAAAGGGTTGATATAGGGGAAAATTGACTAAAATAGTAATTCTTTAACTAAAGTAGTGTTAGGAGAAACTAATGGCAGATGTTAGTACACCTTTCTCACATACGGATTCAGCAAAAAGACACCCACCTTATGAGAAGGAAGCTTTCAGTGATCATCCAGGAGGGTGATTGTTCCATCAGAGATGAAGATGAACGAATAATAGATAGAGGACAAGCAGAAACGACGATAAAGATGAATCCAAAACTCCAGAAGGAAGAAAAACCGAGATGTCTGGGAACTTAAAGAAGATGAGGATGATGAAGATGAGAGTGATTGAGAGAGGTCATGGGTGGATATGACTCTGTGATCAGAAGGAAGTTGGCAAGAGAGAAACGAAGAAGGATACACGAGATTTGATCTCTGATGAAAGTTGAACGAAGAAGGAGACGAGAGATTCGAGTTCTGATGAAGAAAGCGATGAAGATTTGGAGATTAAAGGTGCTTTATGTTCAAGAGGATTTTATCCTACAATGACTGGCAAAGAAGAAATAGGAGATATAGACCGAGGCGTATCAGGCCTGGAGGAAGCGACGACTTTGGGAGAGGTAAGAGAGCTAGAGGAACAGCTCGAGACGCTGAAGATACAGAAGAGGAGAAACTGCTGAGAGGATCCCAAGAATTGGAGAAGAACAAAGAAGAAATAGAAGAAGGAGGAAGATTTCAGCTACACTTCCAGCAACTTTCAGAAGACTGTTATAATTGTGGACAGATTGGGTACTTTACCTGTTAATGCAACAAGTCAGGAGGAAGAACAGAGAACATTTTTAAGGAAGATACAGGGGCAATTCAAGATCAATCAATCAATCAATCAATTTTATTTTATATAGCCCTTCTTACATCAGCTAATATCTCGAAGTGCTGTACAGAAACCCAGCCTAAAACCCCAAACAGCTAGTAATGCAGGTGTAGAAGCACGGTGGCTAGGAAAAACTCCCTAGAAAGGCGAAAGCCTAGGAAGAAACCTAGAGAGGAACCAGGCTATGAGGGGTGGCCAGTCCTCTTCTGGCTGTGCCGGGTGGAGATTATAACAGAACCATGCCAAGATGTTCAAAAATGTTCATAAGTGACAAGCATGGTCAAATAATAATCAGGAATAAATCTCAGTTGGCTTTTCATAGCCGATCATTAAGAGTTGAAAACAGCAGGTCTGGGACAGGTAGGGGTTCCATAACCGCAGGCAGAACAGTTGAAACTGGAATAGCAGCAAGGCCAGGCGGACTGGGGACAGCAAGGTGTCATCATGCCCGGTAGTCCTGACGTATGGTCCTAGGGCTCAGGTTCTCAGAGAGAAAGAGAGAACGAGAGAATTAGAGAGAGCATACTTAAATTCACACAGGACACTGGATAAGACAGGAGAAGTACTCCAGGTATAACCAACTAACCCCAGCCCCCCGACACATAAACTACTGCAGCATAAATACTGGAGGCTGAGACAGGAGCGGTCCGGAGACACTGTGGCCCCATCCGAAGAAACCCCGGACAGGGCCAAACAGGAAGGATATAACCCCACCCACTCCGCCAAAGCACAGCCCCCGCACCACTAGAGGGATATCCCCAACCACCAACTTACAATCCTGAGACAAGGCCGAGTATAGCCCACAGAGGTCTCCACCACAGCACAAACCAAGGGGGGCGCCAACCCAGACAGGAAGATCACGTCAGTAACTCAACCCACTCAAGTGACGCACCCCTCCCAGGGACGGCATGAAAGAGCACCAGCAAGCCAGTGACTCAGCCCCTGCAACAGGGTTAGAGGCAGAGAACCCCAGTGGAGAGGGGAACCGGCCCGGCAGAGACAGCAAGGGCTGTTCGTTGCTCCAGCCTTTCCGTTCACCTTCACACTCCTGGGCCAGACTACACTCAATCATATGACCTACTGAAGAGATAAGTCTTCAGTAAAGACTTAAAGGTTGAGACCGAGTCTGCGTCTCTCACATGGGTAGGCAGACTGTTCCATAAAAATGGAGATCTATAGGAGAAAGCCCTGCCTCCCGCTGTTTGCTTAGAAATTCTAGGGACAATTAGGAGGCCTGCGTCTTGTGACCGTAGCGTACGTATTGGTATGTACGGCAGGACCAACTCGGAAAGATAGGTAGGAGCAAGCCCATGTAACGCTTTATAGGTTAACAGTAAAACCTTGAAATCAGCCCTTGCCTTAACAGGAAGCCAGTGTAGGGAAGCTAGCACTGGAGTAATATGATCAAATTTCTTGGTTCTAGTCAGGATTCTAGCAGCCGTATTTAGCACTAACTGAAGTTTATTTAGTGCTTTATCCGGGTAGCCGGAAAATAGAGCATTGCAGTAGTCTAACCTAGAAGTAACAAATGCATGGATTAATTTTTCTGCATCATTTTTGGACAGAAAATTTCTGATTTTTGCAATGTTACGTAGATGGAAAAAAGCTGTCCTTGAAACAGTCTTGATATGTTCGTCAAAAGAGAGATCAGGGTCAAGAGTAACACCGAGGTCCTTCACAGTTTTATTTGAGACGACTTTACAACCATCTAGATGAATTGTCAGATTTAACAGAAGATCTCTTTGTTTCTTGGGACCTAGAACAAGCATCTCTGTTTTGTCCGAGTTTAAAAGTAAAAAGTTTTCAGCCATCCACTTCCTTATGTCTGAAACACAGGCTTCTAGCGAGGGCAATTTTGGGGCTTCACCATGTTTCATTGAAATGTACAGCTGTGTGTCATCCGCATAGCAGTGAAAGTTAACATTATGTTTTCGAATAACATCCCCAAGAGGTAAAATATATAGTGAAAACAATAGTGGTCCTAAAACGGAACCTTGAGGAACACCGAAATGTACAGTTGATTTGTCGGAGGACAGACCATTCACAGAGACAAACTGATATCTTTCCGACAGGTAGGATCTAAACCAGGCCAGAACTTGTCCGTGTAGACCAATTTGGGTTTCCAGTCTCTCCAAAAGAATGTGGTGATCGATGGTGTCAAAGGCAGCACTAAGGTCTAGTAGCACGAGGACAGATGCAGAGCCTCGGTCTGACGCCATTAAAAGGTCATTTACCACCTTCACAAGTGCAGTCTCAGTGCTATGATGGGGTCTAAAACCAGACTGAAGCATTTCGTATACATTGTTTGTCTTCAGAAAGGCAGTGAGTTGCTGCGCAACAGCTTTTTCTAAAATTTTTGAGAGGAATGGAAGATTCGATATAGGCCGATAGTTTTTATATTTTCCGGGTCAAGGTTTGGCTTTTTCAAGAGAGGCTTTATCACTGCCACTTTTAGTGAGTTTGGTACACATCCGGTGGATAGAGAGCTGTTTATTATGTTCAACATAGGAGGGCCAAGCACAGGAAGCAGCTCCTTCAGCAGTTTAGTAGGAATAGGATCCAGTATGCAGCTTGAAGGTTTAGAGGCCATGATTATTTTCATCATTGTGTCAAGAGATATAGTACTAAAACACTTAAGTGTCTCTCCCGATCCCAGGCCCTCGCAGAGCTGTGCAGATCCAGGACAGCTAAGCCCTGGAGGAATACGCAGATTCAAAGAGGAGTCCGTAATTTGCTTTCTAATGGTCATGATCTTTTCCTCAAAGAAGTTCATGAATTTATCACTGCTGAAGTGAAAGCCATCCTCTCTTGGGGAATGCTGCTTTTTAGTTAGCTTTGCAACAGTATCAAAAAGAAATTTTGGATTGTTCTTATTTTCCTCAATTAAGTTGGAAAAGTAGGATGATCGAGCAGCAGTGAGGGCTCTTCGGTACTGCACGGTACTGTCTTTCCAAGCTAGTCGGAAGACTTCCAGTTTGGTGTGGCGCCATTTCCGTTCCAATTTCCTGGAAGCTTGCTTCAAAGCTCGGGTATTTTCTGTATACCAGGGAGCTAGTTTCTTATGACAAATGTTTTTCGTTTTTAGGGGTGCAACTGCATCTAGGGTATTGCGCAAGGTTAAATTGAGTTCCTCAGTTAAGTGGTTAACTGATTTTTGTCCTCTGACGTCCTTGGGTAGGCAGAAGGAGTCTGGAAGGGCATCAATGAATTTTTGTGTTGTTTGAGAATTTATAGCACGACTTTTGATGCTCCTTGGTTGGGGTCTGAGCAGATTATTTGTTGCGATTGCAAATGTAATAAAATGGTGGTCCGATAGTCCAGGATTTTGTGGAAAAACATTAAGATCTACAACATTTATTCCATGGGACAAAACTAGGTCCAGAGTATGACTGTGGCAGTGAGTAGGTCCAGAGACATGTTGGACAAAACCCACTGAGTCGATAATGGCTCCGAAAGACTTTTGGAGTGGGTCTGTGGACTTCTCCATGTGAATATTAAAATCACCAAAAATTAGAATATGATCTGCTATGACTACAAGGTCTGATAGGAATTCAGGAAACTCAGAGAGGAACGCTGTATATGGCCCAGGAGGCCTGTAAACAGTAGCTATAAAAAGTGATTGAGTAGGCTGCATAGATTTCATGACTAGAAGCTCAAAAGATGAAAACGCCATTTTTTTTTTGTAAATTGAAATTTGCTATCGTAAATGTTAGCAACACCTCCGCCTTTGCGGGATGCACGGGGAATATGGTCACTAGTGTAACCAGGAGGTGAGGCCTCATTTAACACAGCAAATTCATCAGGCTTAAGCCATGTTTCAGTCAGGCCAATCACATCGAGATTATGATCAGTGATTAGTTCATTGACTATGACTGCCTTTGAAGTGAGGGATCTAACATTAAGTAACCCTATTTTGAGATGTGAGGTATCACGATCTCTTTCAATAATGGCAGGAATGGAGGAGGTCTTTATCCTAATAAGATTGCTAGGGTGAACACCGCCATGTTTAGTTTTGCCCAACCTAGGTCGAGGCACAGACACAGTCTCAATGGGTATGGCTGAGCTGACTACACTGACTGTGCTATTGGCAGACTCCACTAAGCTGGCAGGTTGGCTAACAGCCTGCTGCCTGGCCTGCACCCTATTTCACTGTGGGGCTAGAGGAGTTAGAGCCCTATCTATGTTGGTAGATAAGAGGAGAGCACCCCTCCAGCTAGGATGGAGTCCGTCACTCCTCAGCAGGTCAGGCTTGGTCCTGTTTGTGGGTGAGTCCCAGAAAGAGGGCCAATTATCCACAAATGTTATCTTTTGGGAGGGGCAGAAAACAGTTTTCAACCAGCGATTAAGTGCTGAGACTCTGCTGTAGAGCTCGTCACTTCCCCTAACTGGGAGGGGGCCAGAGACAATTACTCGATGCCGACACATCTTTCTAGCTGATTTACAAGCTGAAGCTATGTTGCACTTGGTGACCTCTGACTGTTTCATCCTAACATCGTTGGTGCCGACGTGGATAACAATATCTCTATACTCTCTACACTCGCCAGTTTTAGCTTTAGCCAGCACCATCTTTAGATTAGCCTTAACGTCGGTAGCCCTGCCCCCTGGTAAACAGTGTATGATCGCTGGGTGATTCGTTTTAAGTCTAATACTGCGGGTAATGGAGTCGCCAATGACTAGGGTTTTCAATTTGTCAGAGCTAATGGTGGGAGCCTTCGGCATCTCAGACCCGTAACGGGAGGAGTAGAGACTAGAGAAGACTCAGACTCAGACTCCGACTCGCTACATAATGGGGAAAACCGGTTGAAGGTTTCTGTCGGCTGAATGAGCGACACCGGTTGAGCATTCCAACAGTATTTCCCTCCAGAAGCCATGAGAAAGTTGTCCGGCTGCGGGGACTGTGCGGGGGGATTTATACTAACGTTACTGTCTGTACTTACTGGTGGCACAGACGCTGTTTCTTCCTTTCCTACACTGAGATTACCCTTGCCTAACGATTGCGTCTGAAGCTGGGCTTGTAGCACAGCTATTTTCGCCGTAAGGCGATCGTTCTCCTGTATATTATGAGTACAGCGACTGCAATTAGAAGACATCATGTTAATGTTACTACTTAGCTTCGGCTGTTGAAGATGTTGATGAACCATGTCCAGATAAAGCGTCCGGAGTGAAAAAAGTTGAATAAGGGAAAAAGTTGCGATGGAAAAAAGGAAAATAACGTAAAGTTGGCAGCTAAAACGCACAGGAAAATGACTCTTCTGTCTCGGGATAAACGTCCGGGGTGAAAAAGTTTTAACGAAAAAAGATGAGTGAGGACAAAACTAAAAAGTTGGTAAATTTGTTGAACACAAAGATTGATTAAACGTTTATTAAAAGTAAAACGTGAATAGTTTGGCAGGTAGCCAAGTAGCAACAAACAGCACAGCAGTACGGAGACAATGCGGAAGCGGGTTTAGGGTTCACCTGTTCTCCAGGTGAACCCTAAAGATTCTAGAGTGCCTAGAAGATCCGGAAGGGGGGTGTCAGCTGAGAGCATCGATTAGAGAAGAAGAGAAAATAGCTAACAATTGAAGTAAAAACCGACCATTAGAAGTGATGGTGAATAGTGGAAAAACTTATCTGGGTTCAGCCTAAAGAGGTTAAACATCTCACTAATTGATAACTAATTAGGATAGGGATTTGAGGTAGTAAAACAGTTAATTACTCTTAAGGTACTAATATTAGAAGATACTGTTATTGCAGTGTTGGGAAGAGATGCATTGTTTAAATTGAATTGTACAATAAGATGTACACTAGACGACTGTCTATTAGACACTGTCTGAAAAAGTTAAAAGAGATGCATTGTTTATTCTGGGTTACATTCTTACACTAAGGGATTTCAGGCTAGGCTAAAAGGTGTTTAGTTTGCCAAGTCTGTGTGTAATGAGTCAGAAGCAGGTGGGAACCTTCCCCATCACATATTCCAAAAATTTGGTGGAAAGGGATGTTGTGAATAAATCAGTGGAACAAGTTTAAATGTTAGGAGGAAAAGATTAGATTAAAATAAGTTAGGAGAACTAGGTTGAAGGAACTCTAAGACAGTAAGCTAAGTTTCAAAGTTAGTAGTAAGACAGAGAGAGAACAGTGAGGAAGGACGTTTTAGAGTTTAGTGGGAAGATATGGTAGGAGGTTAGATCTGTTAGGGGCAGATGCATTGAGAAAGTATGTGTTGCTGAATGATAAGAGAAGATTGAGGGTGATTGAGTATCTATAGTTACAGTTCCCAGCAGGAAGATCAAGGTAATTATAGGTGTATTTTTTTTATAATCAAAAGTTTGAAAGTCAGGAATTAGAGATAGGACTGAGAGTGGGAAAAAGTGACACTAGTGGTGATAGATGGAAGTACAAGCAAAGACAACTTTTTTCTTTGGGGAAAAATTAGGAGTAACTAAGGACATTAACACTTCAGTTTATTAGAACAACAGGGAGAAGCAATTTAACTCTTTCAACATTGATAGTTATTAAAGCCATAAATATATCGCATTTGGTTATAAGGGAACCAATACAGCACCAATTTTAGGGGAAAGAATACTTATTAGGGTTAGGATGGGGACGTTCCTCCCATATGGAGAGATAATTATGGAGAATAAGTATTGTTATCAGGACCAGGAGTAGAAGCTGTTGCACCTAGTCAAAGGAGGGATAGTTTGTACAACGATATGAAGTGGAAGAGGTTAGGAGTGACTGTTCACTTATGTTGCGTAATGATACAGAGAAAGGTCAGGGAGAATATATGTGTACTTATCTAGGGCAAGCATTAGAAGTTGTTCCGGTTAAGAATTATTGGTTAAAAGGCTATGTAATTCGTAAAGTGACGCTTAGGATGGAAGATTTGAAATCTGTTGAAGCTTCCGCAGTCACCGAGGGAGTTCAGGAAGAGTAGATTATAGTAGTCACTCCAACAGTAGATAATACACAGAGGATAATGGGAACTGTTGCACTAGAAGTAATTAGGGTTGATACAGCAACTAAGTCAACTACTTTAATGGTAACTTTGGAAGGGATTAATGATACGATGGCAATAGCAAATGTAGGGAGTATGACATCGACAACAACTTTTCTGAAATTAAGGGGTTATGTTACGGATGGAGAGTGCTGTCAAGGATAGTACGAATAGGGTTAAAATAGGAGAGCAGATAGTAGTAGAGAGAATATAGATTCATCATGGAGGACAGGATGAGGTCTTTGATTTTAATGACAGACAAGGAGAGGTATCTGATCAGTACCGCTCGTTCTTCTGTTGTGGAAATTAGAGATAGATTAACTCATTCTGTAAGATCAGTGAGGAATCTTGAGGGTCCATGTCTGTTGAGAATTCCAGCACCAAACATGTTAGACGGTCGCGCGGCCTCTATCAGGTATGGGTCAGTCTTATGCTTTGTCATGACTGTGCTATCAGCAACAGTCATTGACAGATAAAATAATGTCGTTGTCAGAACAGTGGTTTAAGCCTATGTTTAAGTGTTCTTGGTTAAATGAATTACCCTATGGGAATTGTTAAATGGGAAAGGAAAATCAGGTAACAACGGAACCCTGAAGTATTCAGGTGAAACATTGAGGGCTAAAAGTTGTTGTTGTTCTAATAAAACATATGAGGTAAAGGGTATGTTTATGGGAATATCAGATTGTGATGATTATATGATGACTTTGGATAAGCATGACCTTAAGGGTAGTAATGAGAAATATAAGGTTAATTTTTAATATACCAGGTAGTAAGAAGAGCAGGACTTTGATGGTTAAACGATTAGCTTTTGACTGACAATGTGACTATGGGGAATTTTAGAGATATTTAGAGGGTTTGGGGTGATAAAACGTATATATTCTTACCCTATGGATGGAAAGGATGTTGTTACATGTCAACGTTGAAGCTTCCATATGAGGTTTTTACAATTAGAAGAGGAGTAGCACCGAACACAGATCAATCTGAAACTAGAGTTCAAAATAGGATGAAAAGGGACATGTCATAGGCTTCAAGCCTATCATTGAAGGATAAGTCTAAGGGAGAAGGGGGGACTTTATTCATGGTATGGTGTAACATTTGGGAAGATCATATTGATAAATATTAGTTATACTTTGAGTCCAGATAGTTCAGATAATATCACTGGGGTTATAGATGCATTGAAGGAAATAAGGGATGCATTTGGAAGACTTGGTTGCTAGATCAATTAGGCCAGTAGGGGCAGTGATGGGTTACATTTTAATGGCAGCTTTGATAACACTGTGTGATGTTTGTAATTTGTTACTGACTTTTGAGAAAGCTATGATATTGAGATAGGTTGGAAAGTGATGCCTGGAGACAACACTCAGATGCCGGTGTTGACTGTTCCTGATCTGGATGAAAATGGACCAGTGGAACTGAATGGATAAATATTATTTTTGATTATTTGATCATTTTTCCAAAAACATTTTTTTTCAATATTAGGGTGATGTTGGTATGATTTATGAATCAAAGGGGGGAATAGGTTTATGTGATTCATACATCATTTAAATATCATTTCTAGATTCTTAGTTGATATTGATGTTCAATTTGAAAGTGTTTTTTTGGAAAAGATACTGTTTGGTTTCTTTTCTTTTCTTCCAGAAGCATTTGGGGGAACATGTGGAGATTGAAATACTCAAACAAGGAACATGGGAAGGGACAATATGACTGGAGGAGATGAAAGAAGGAGGGTGTGGCTGATTCCATCATCAACAGTCCATTGGAAGAGGAGACTACGGGGAGATGAAGTGTAGTGGACTACATTCCAGTGTTTGCAATGAAATATAGACATGTGTAATACATAATTGTGTCATATTTTTAGGTATTAATTTTTGTAGAATGATGTTTGATGTTATTGAATACATGTGAGGATCTTAGATGTTTTTGTTTATTTCGTGAATGTTTAGGGACAGAGAGGCTAGGAAGGGAGAGTTTCACTGTACGGTCCAATGGGTTGACCAGCCTTACAGTGGATGTTTTTGGATAGGATTTTGTTTGCAGGGGCTTACATGTGTATTTAATTGCATCATACTTTCAAATGCATTTACATGGGTTATGAGTTTATATGGAGTACCGAAGGTGGTTGCCTGGGGCAGAGGGACCGTGAGAGAATTTTACTGTCTTGATTGATGGATGGATATCTGAAAAGATGGCTGCCGGACAGTTTTTCGCTCTTACACTCCATAGAGATTTGTTCATATTTCATAGTAATGTATTCACACTCCATAGAGATTTGTTCATATTTCATAGTAATGTATTCACACTCCATAGAGATTTGTTCATATTTCATAGTAATGTATTCACACTTCATAAACAGTTATTTCATAGAAAGGTATTTACACTCTAGAGGAGAATGTTTTTGGTTTAATGTTAAAGATACTCAATAAGATAAATTGTTACTAGTCATAATCCTATTCTGTTTGTTTTCGAGACGTTTAGTTCGTCTCGAAGGGGGGAATATCGTATCTGAAGATTATGCCTTTGTTAAATGTTTTTCATGAAGAAATGGAATGTTGTTTGTGTTAGTATCAAGAGGGAATGTTTTGGGTGTGACGTCACATATGACAGACAGGAAGTGTGTTGTAGACACGGGGATTGGACAGTAGAGGGAGCCACTCACATCTTGGAAGGTTATATATAAGGGGGGAACAACGACGGAGGGGCAGAACGAGCAGCCATTCGGAGGCGTCGCTCTCCGGGTGTCATGTCACCTGTCATTTATGCTGTAACCTCGTGATTTTAATAAAAGCCTCTAACACGATGCAGCATAGACGGACTCTTTGTTGACAGCAATAATGGCCACCATTCACCCGATACGACAGCTCAATATGTTTGGAGTGTTGGCAGTCAACATTGTTGTAGGAGTAATTGGCTTCAAGGAGTATAGGCCTACATGTCTTTACGCATCGCACTTCTCCTAAAATAAAAAATACTTTGCTCCTGTACATTTTATTGTATGTGTGAGGCACGTTCTCAATAAGCAAGATATAGCCTAGGTTTACCGTTGATACTGTATTATAGGACTGAATAAAATAAATAAGTTTGGAGGAGCACGTCTTTGGTAATCCGATGAGAGGCGCACTTTGGAAATGGAGATGGATACTTGAACAAGTATGCAGGTTTTAAATATATGTAAGCATCAAAAGTAAATGTAATTGCAAAAATATACTTAAGTATCAAATGTAAGAGTAAAAGTATAAATCATTTCAAATTGCATATATTAAGCAAATCAGACAGCACAATTGTCTTATTTTTTTTAACGAATAGACAGGGGCACACTACAACATGCAGACATCATTCACAAACTAAGCATTTGTGTTTAGTGAGTCCGGCAGATCAGAGGCTGTAGCGGGTGATGTTGGACGGAGTAAGGCGCAGGAGAGGAAATCATTGTATTTGTGTGTGATTGTTCATTGTAGAGGATATATAGCTCGTGGAGCTAGATTTGTATTGTGTATCGCCGGGATATTCACCCGTGTGCCTTGTCTTCCCCAGTGCGCCGTTTACCGCACTGGTGTATATTATATTATACACCGCGACCAAGCATGTCCCGAAACACCTCGTTCACAAAGGACTGGAAGACTGATGGAGCATTCATCAAACCGTACGGCATCACCAGGTATTCGTCACACCCATCTCAGACACGCACCAGGTTGTACGCACTCCGGAGATCTAATTTGGTGAAGAAGTGCGCCCCATGCATTGACTCGATCACAGATGGAATGAGGGGTAGAGGATAAGTATAACGAATAGTCCCCTTGTTAAGTGATCGGTAATCAATGCAAGAGCTCAGACCTCCGTCTTTCTTCTTCACAAAAAAAAAAAAACTTGAGGAGGCGGGCGAAGTGGAGGGACGTATGAATCCCTGGCTCAGGGACTCGGAGACGTATGTCTCCATCGCCTCCGTTTCAGCCTGTGACAGGGGATATACAGTGGCTTGCGAAAGTATTCACCCCCCTTGGCATTTTTCCTATTTTGTTGCCTTACAACCTGGAATTAAAATAGATTTTTGGGGGGTTTGTATCATTTGATTTACACAACATGCCTACCACTTTGAAGATGCAAAATATTTTTTGGGGTGAAACAAGAAATAAGACAAAAAAACAGAAAACTTGAGCGTGCATAACTATACACCCACCAACGTCAATACTTTGTAGAGCCACCTTTTGCAGTAATTACAGCTGCAAGTCTCTTGGGGTATGTCTCTATAAGCTTGGCACATCTAGCCACTGGGATTTTTGCCCATTCTTCAAGGCAAAACTGCTCCAGCTCCTTCAAGTTGGATGGGTTCCGCTGGTGTACAGCAATCTTTAAGTCATACCACAGATTCTCAATTGGATTGAGGTCTGGGCTTTGACTAGGCCATTCCAAGACATTTAAATGTTTCCCCTTAAACCACTCGAGTGTTGCTTTAGCAGTATGCTTAGGGTCATTGTCCTGCTGGAAGGTGAACCTCAGTCCCAGTCTCAAATCTCTGGAAGACTGAAACAGGTTTCCCTCAAGAATGTCCCTGTATTTAGTGCCATCCATCATTCCTTCAATTCTGACCAGTTTCCCAGTCCCTGCCGATTAAAAACATCCCCACAGAATGATGCTACCATCACCATGCTTCACTGTTGGGATGGTGTTCTCGGGGTGATGAGAGGTGTTGGGTTTGCGCCAGACATAGCGTTTTCCTTGATGGCCAAAAAGCTCAATTTTAGTCTCATCTGACCAGAGTACCTTCTTCCATATGTTTGGGGAGTCTCCCACATGCCTTTTGTCGAACACCAAACCTGTTTGCTTATTTTTTTCTTTAAGCAATGGCTTTTTTCTGGCCACTCTTCCATGAAGCCCAGCTCTGTGGAGTGTACGTTAAGGTGGTCCTATGGACAGATACTCCAATCTCCGCTGTGGAGCTTTGCAGATCCTTCAGGATTATCTTTGGTCTCTTTGTTGCCTCTCTGATTAATGTCCTCCTTGCCTGGTCCGTGAGTTTTGGTGGGTGGCCCTCTCTTGGCAGGTTTGTTGTGGTGCCATATTCTTTCCATTTTTTAATAATGGATTTAATGGTGCTCTGTGGGATGTTCAAAGTTTCTGATATTTTTTTAGAACCCAAACCTGATCTGTACTTCTCCACAACTTTGTCCCTGACCTGTTTGGAGAGCTCCTTGGTCTTCATGGTGCCGCTTTCTTGGTGGTGCCCCTTGCTTAGTGGTGTTGCAGACTCTGGGGCCTTTCAGAACAGGTGTATATATACTGAGATCATGTAAATCAATTTACAACATTTTTGACATGCGTTTTTCTGGATTTCTTTGTTGTTATTCTGTCTCTCACTGTTCAAATAAACCTACCATTAAAATTATAGACTGATCGTTACTTTGTCAGTGGGCAAACGTACAAAATCATCAGGGGATCAAATACTTTTTTCCCTCACTGTATATACTAAGATCATGTGACAGATCATGTGACAATTAGATTGCACACAGGTGGACTTTATTTAACTAATTATGTGACTTCTGAAGGTAATTGGTTGCACCAGATCTTATTTAGGGGCTTCATAGCAAGGGGGATGAATACTTTTGCAAGGCACTGTACATGACTCCTGGGAGGCACAGCGTCTACCCGGAGGTTTATCGCGTAATCCCCCGCCCGATGAGGTGGTCATTTGGTCACCTGCATTTTGGAAAACGCATGCGTCAAATCGAGGTATTCGGGGGGAATGCGCACGATGGAGGTAGTGTCTGGACTTTCCACCGTGGTTGCACCAACGGAAACAGCCAGACACCTACCCTGACACTCTCGCGACCACCCCGTGAGAACCGTCTGCGGCCATGAAAAGGTGGGGCTGTGTAGTGCTAACCAGGGAAGACCCAACACAACAGGGAAATCAGGAGACTCAATAATAAAAAAAGTGACTTGCTCTCTATGGGTCTCTTGTGTAACCATTGTGACTGGTGCTGTAACCTCCCTAACGAACCCTGACCCTAATGGTCGACTGTCAAGTGCTTGGATGGGAATTGGAATGGATAGGGGAACCAATGTAATACCTAGACTATGTGCTAACGACCTGTCCATAAAGTTCCCAGCTGTGCCTGAATCGACCAGCACCTTACACTGGGGAACTACCGTGTAATCAGGGAAGTGGATGTGTAGGGTACAGTGTGCAGCAGAGGGCTCTGAACGAGTGTGGGTGTTAGATAACTGGGGTGACGCGAGAGTGCCCTGCCTGCCGCCTCCAGACCCAAAAGAACGCTGACGACAACGTGCAGTAGAATGTCCTCTCGTGCCACAAGAGTGACACTGGCGCTGTCATCCTCCTTCTCTCCTGGATCACCGCACCACCCAATCTCCATCTTCTTGTGATCCGGGTTGGGGGGAGGTGAAACGGGAAGGCCCCTCCCAGGACGTCCTCTAGAAGCCAGCAGGTTGTCCAACCCGGCAGGTTGTCCATCCCGGCAGGCTAGCTCCCTTCGGACGTCCTCTCGCAGGTGGCACCGGAAGTGGTCGATGAGGGCCCGCTCGTTCCACCCAGACCCAGCCACTAGAGTCCTGAACTTCAGGGCAAAGTCCTGCGTGGTCCTCGTCCCCTGCCTCAAATGGACCAGACGCTCGCCCGCCTCTCTTCCTTCAGGAGGGTGATCAAAGACGGCCCGGAAGAGGCGAGCGAACTCCCCGTCACTCCAGACGGCATTGGCCCACTCCAGGGCTTTGCCCGAGAGGCAGGAGACGAGGGCGGACACCTTCTCCCACTCCGAGGGAGCCAGGCTGATGGTGGAGAAATAGAGGTCCATCTGCAGGAGGAAACCCTGGCAGCGGGCCACTGTCCCGTTGTACTCCCTCGGTCGGGAAAGGTGAATCCTTCTGGGTGCTGGGGTGTGGGTAGCTGGATCCGGTCGCTCAGCTGGTCTCGAAGTGTCGGGTCCTCTCCTCTCCAGGCGTTGGACGACCTGGAGAACCCGATACTTCGCCTCGCCCAAGCTGGCTAGCATGTTCGAATGTTCCCGGACCCACTCCATGACTCCAGACATATTCCCGGTTCCTGCTGACTCCATGTTGTTCGGGTGTGTGATTCTGTAGCGGTAATGTAGGACGGAGTCAGGTGCAGGAGAGGAAATCACAGAATAAATGGTTTATTCAAATAAACAGAGGTACGCAGCACTGCATAATATATACCAGTGTGGTTAACGGCGCACTGGGGAAGACAAGGCACACGGGTGAATATCCCGGCGATACACAATACAAATCTAGCGTCACCGAGCTATATATCCTCTACAATTAACAATCACACACAAAGACAAGGGGGCAGAGGGAACACTTATACAGGTACTGATTAGGGGATATGAACCAGGTGTGTGTAATAAACAAGACAAAACAAATGGAATGATGAGATGAGGAGCAGCAGTGGCTAGAAGGCCAGTGACAACGAACACCGAAGCCTGCCCGAACAAGGAGAGGAGGCAGCCTCGGAGGAAGTTGTGACAGAGGCAGTAGGGATGACCAGGGATGTTCTCTTGATAAGTGCGTGAATTGGACCATTTTCCTGTCGTGCAAAGCATTCAAAATGGGTACTTTTGGGTGTCAGGGAAAATGTACGGCGTAAAAAGTACATTATTTTCTTTAGGAATGTAGTGAAGTAAAAGTAAAAGTTGTCAAAAATATAAATAGTAAAGTAAAGTACAGATACCCCAAAAAACGACTTAAGTAGTATTTTAAAGTATTTTTACTAAAGTACTTTACACCACTGGGTAAAAGCATATGTGTGTATGTTAAGGATGTGCAGTATATTTTCAACTCAAGGCACTCATGAATGGACCATTTAAAAACCTTTTATGGATAGGCTAGGCCTACTTGGCTGCAAGGCCAGGATAAAAAAGACACCTGATGACGCATTGCTGTTGAACCAGACTTCCAGCACGGGGAACGTGCTTACTGAGGGCTTTTAATCAAGTGAAACGGAAAACAAGAAACTGTTACAGTAAAATAACTTAAATGTTTCTAAATACGAGGGTCATTGGCATCATCTCATCTCTCGTTTCATGATGGGCATACAGTACATGGCAGGGATTCCCAACTGGGGGCCCGCGGGTCATTTTATTTCCCCCCAAGTTTTCTGAGCTAAAAAGAGTGTGCAAAGCTGTCATCAAGGCAATGGGTGGCTATTTGTAGGATCTCAAATATAAAAATATATTTTGATTTGTTTAACACTTAAATTTTAAAAAAAAAAATTAGGGGGTAGATCAGCTTTAATATTGCAGATAGATTGTAACTTCCATCAATGTAATTGTCTGCATCACTTCCAATCCCCCATAGGTTTTTTTTCTCTCTTAAATATATATCTATATATCTACATACATACAGTGGGGGAAAAAATTATTTAGTCAGCCACCAATTGTGCAAGTTCTCCCACTTAAAAAGATGAGAGAGGCCTGTAATTTTCATCATAGGTACACGTCAACTATGACAGACAAAATTAGAAAAGAAAATCCAGAAAATCACATTGTAGGATTTTTTATGAATTTATTTGCAAATTATGGTGGAAAATAAGTATTTGGTCAATAACAAAAGTTTGTCAATACTTTGTTATATACCCTTTGTTGGCAATGACACAGGTCAAACGTTTTCTGTAAGTCTTCACAAGGTTTTCACACACTGTTGCTGGTATTTTGACCCATTCCTCCATGCAGATCTCCTCTAGAGCAGTGATGTTTTGGGGCTGTCGCTGGGCAACACGGACTTTCAACTCCCTCCAAAGATTTTCTATGGGGTTGAGATCTGGAGACTGGCTAGGCCACTCCAGGACCTTGAAATGCTTCTTAGGAAGCCACTCCTTCGTTGCCCGGGCGGTGTGTTTGGGATCATTGTCATGCTGAAAGACCCAGCCACGTTTCATCTTCAATGCCCTTGCTGATGGAAGGAGGTTTCCACTCAAAATCTCACGATACATGGCCCCATTCATTCTTTCCTTTACACGGATCAGTCGTCCTGGTCCCTTTGCAGAAAAACAGCCCCAAAGCATGATATTTCCACCCCCATGCTTCACAGTAGGTATGGTGTTCTTTGGATGCAACTCAGCATTCTTTGTCCTCCAAACACGACGAGTTGAGTTTTTACCAAAAAGTTATATTTTGGTTTCATCTGACCATATGACATTCTCCCAATCCTCTTCTGGATCATCCAAATGCACTCTAGCAAACTTCAGACGGGCCTGGACATGTACTGGCTTAAGCAGGGGGACACGTCTGGCACTGCAGGATTTGAGTCCCTGGCGGCGTAGTGTGTTACTGATGGTAGGCTTTGTTACTTTGGTCCCAGCTCTCTGCAGGTCATTCACTAGGTCCCCCGTGTGGTTCTGGGATTTTGCTCACCGTTCTTGTGATCATTTTGACCCTACGGGGTGAGATCTTGCGTGGAGCCCCAGATCGAGGGAGATTATCAGTGGTCTTGTATGTCTTCCATTTCCTAATAATTGCTCCCACAGTTGATTTCTTCAAACCAAGCTGCTTACCTATTGCAGATTCAGTCTTCCCAGCCTGGTGCAGGTCTACAATTTTGTTTCTGGTGTCCTTTGACAGCTCTTTGGTCTTGGCCATAGTGGAGTTTGGAGTGTGACTGTTTGAGGTTGTGGACAGGTGTCTTTTATACTGATAACAAGTTCAAACAGGTGCCATTAATACAGGTAACGAGTGGAGGACAGAGGAGCCTCTTAAAGAAGAAGTTACAGGTCTGTGAGAGCCAGAAATCTTGCTTGTTTGTAGGTGACCAAATACTTATTTTCCACCATAATTTGCAAATAAATTCATAAAAATCCTACAATGTGATTTTCTGGATTTTTTTTCCTCAATTTGTCTGTCATAGTTGACGTGTACCTATGATGAAAATTACAGGCCTCTCTCATCTTTTTAAGTGGGAGAACTTGCACAATTGGCTGACTAAATACTTTTTTCCCCCACTCCCCGTGTTCCCTTTATTTTTTTGAGCAGTGTATATATATATATATATATATATATATATATATATATATATATATACAGTGGGGAGAACAAGTATTTGATACACTGCTGATTTTGCAGGTTTTCCTACTTACAAAGCATGTAGAGGTCTATAATGTTTATCATAGGTACACTTCAACCGTGAGAGACGGAATCTAAAACAAAATTCCAGAAAATCACATTGTATGATTTTTAAGTAATTAATTTGCATTTTATTGCATGACATAAGTATTTGATACATCAGAAAAGCAGAACTTAATATTTGGTACAGAAACATTTGTTTGCAATGACAGAGATCATACGTTTCCTGTAGGTCTTGACCAGGTTTGCACACACTGCAGCAGGGATTTTGGCCCACTACTCCACACAGACCTTATCCAGATCCTTCAGGTTTCGGGGCTGTCGCTGGGCAATACGGACTTTCAGCTCCCTCCAAATATTTTCTATTGGTTTCAGGTCTGGATACTGGCTAGGCCACTCCAGGACCTTGAGATGCTTCTTACGGAGCCACTCCTTAGTTGCCCTGGCTGTGTGTTTCGGGTCGTTGTCATGCTGGAAGACCCAGCCACGACCCATCTTCAATGCTCTTACTGAGGGAAGGAGGTTGTTGGCCAAGATCTCGCGATACATGGCCCCATCCATCCTCCCCTCAATACGGTGCAGTCGTCCTGTCCCCTTTGCAGAAAAGCATCCCCAAAGAATGATGTTTCCACCTCCATGCTTCACGGTTGGGATGGTGTTCTTGGGGTTGTACTCATCCTTCTTCTTCCTCCAAACACGGCGAGTGGAGTTTAGACCAAAAGCTCTATTTTTGTCTCATCAGACCACATGACCTTCTCCCATTCCTCCTCTGGATCATCCAGATGGTCATTGGCAAACTTCAGACGGGCCTGGACATGCACTGGCTTGAGCAGGGGGACCTTGCGTGCGCTGCAGGATTTTAATCCATGACGGCGTAGTGTGTTACTAATGGTTTTCTTTGAGACTGTGGTCCCAGCTCTCTTCAGGTCATTGACCAGGTCCTGCCGTGTAGTTCTGGGCTGATCCCTCACCTTCCTCATGATCATTGATGCCCCACGAGGTGAGATCTTGCATGAAGCCCCAGGCCGAGGGTGATTGACCGTCATCTTGAACTTCTTCCATTTTCTAATAATTGCGCCAACATTTGTTGCCTTCTCACCAAGCTGCTTGCCTATTGTCCTCTAGCCCATCCCAGCCTTGTGCAGGTCTACAATTTTATCCCTGATGTCCTTACACAGCTCTCTGGTCTTGGCCATTGTGGAGAGGTTGGAGTCTGTTTGATTGAGTGTGTGGACAGGTGTCTTTTATACAGGTAACGAGTTCAAACAGGTGCAGTTAATACAGGTAATGAGTAGAGAACAGGAGGGCTTCTTAAAGAAAAACTAACAGGTCTGTGAGAGACGGAATTCTTACTGGTTGGTAGGTGATCAAATACTTATGTCATGCAATAAAATGCAAATTCATTACTTAAAAATCATACAATGTGATTTTCTGGATTTTTGTTTTAGATTCCGTCTCTCACAGTTGAAGTGTACCTATTATAAAACTTACAGACTTCTACATGCTTTGTAAGTAGGAAAACCTGCAAAATCGGCAGTGTATCAAATACTTGTTCTCCCCACTGTATATACACTCTACCGATCAAAAGTTTGGGGTCACTTAGAAATTACCTTGTTTTCGAAAGAAAAGCAATTTTTTTGTCCATTAAAATAACATCAAATTGATCAGAAATACAGTGTAGACATTGTTAATGTTGTAAATGGCTATTGTAGCTGGAAATAGCTGATTTTTAATGGAATATCTACATAGGTGTACAGAGGCCCATTATCAGCAACTATCAGTCCTGTGTTCCAATGGCACGTTGTGTTAGCTAACCCAAGTTTATAATTTTAAAAGGCTAATTGATCATTAGAAAACCCTTTTGTAATTATGTTAGCTCAGCTGAAAACTGTTGTGCTGGCCTTCTTGAGACTAGTTGAGTATCTGGAGCATCAGCAATTGTGGGTTCGATTACAGGCTCAAAATGTCCAGAAACAAATAGTTTTCTTCTGAAACTTGTCAGTCTATTCTTGTTCTGAGAAATGAAGGCTATTCCATGCGAGAAATTGCCAAGAAACTGAAGATCTCGTACAACGCTGTGTACTACTCCCTTCACTGAACAGCGCAAACTGGCTCTAACCAGAATAGAAAGAGGAGTGGGAGGCCCCGGTGCACAACTGAGCAAGAGGACAATACATTAGTGTGTCTAGTTTGAGAAACAGACGCCTCACAGGTCCTCAACTGGCAGCTTTATTAAATAGTACCCGCAAAACACCAGTCTCAACGTCAACAGTGAAGAGGCGACTCCGGGATGCTGACCTTCTAGGCAGAGTTGCAAAGAAAAAGCCATATGTCAGACTGGCCAATAAAAAGAAAAGATTAAGATGGGCAAAAGAACACAGACACTGGAGAGAGGAAGATTGGAAAAAAAGTGTTATGGACAGACAAATCAAAGTTTTAGGTGTTCGGATCACAAGTGAGTGGCGCAGTGGTCTAAGGCACTGCATCGCAGTGCTAACTGTGCCACTAGATCCTGGTTCGAATCCAGGCTCTGTCGCAGCCGGCCGTGACCAGGAGACTCATGGGCGGCGCACAATCGGCCCAGCGTCGTCCAGGGTAGGGGAGGGAATGGCCGGCAGGGATGTAGCTCAGTTGATAGAGCATGGTGTTTGCAACGCCAGGGTTGTGGGTTTGATTCCCACGGGGGGCCAGTATACAAAAAAAATAAAAAATAATATTATTACATGTATTCACTAACTGTAAGTCGCTCTGGATAAGAGCGTCTGCTAAATGACTAAAATGTAAAATGTAAAATGTGAGACACAGACCAAATTAAAAGATGCTGGAGGAGTGCTTGATGCCATCTGTCAAGCATGGTGGAGGCAATGTGATGGTCTGGGGGTGCTTTGGTGGTGGTAAAGTGGGAGATTTCTACAGGGTAAAATGGATCTTGAAGAAGGAAGGCTATCACTCCATTTTGCAACGCCATGCCATACCCTGTGGACGGCGCTTGATTGGAGCCAATTTCCTCCTACAACAGGACAATGACCCAAAGCACAGCTCCAAACTATGCAATAACTATTTAGGGAAGAAGCAGTCAGCTGGTATTCTGTCTATAATGGAGTGGCCAGCACAGTCACCGGATCTCAACCCTATTGAGCTGTTGTGGGAGCAGCTTGACCGTATGGTATGTAAGAAGTGCCCATCAAGCCAATCCAACTTGTGGGAGGTGCTTCAGGAAGCATGGGGTGAAATCTCTTCAGATTACCTCAACAAATTGACAACTAGAATGCCAAAGGTCTGCAAGGCTGTAATTGTTGCAAATGGAGGATTCTTTGACGAAAGCAAAGTTTGAAGGACACAATTATTATTTCTATTAAAAATCATTATTTCTAACCTTGTCAATGACTACATTCCCTATGCATTTTGCTATATTTCCTATTCAAAATCATTTCATGTATGTTTTCATGGAAAACAAGGAGATTTCTAAGTGATCCCAAACTTTTGAACGGTAGTGTATTTTGAACGGTAGTAGCTTGCAAAAGTATTCACCCCCTTGGCATTTTTCCTATTTTGTTGCCTTACAACCTGGAATTAAAATTGATTTTGGGAGGCTTTGTATCATTTGATTTACACAACATGCCTACCACTTTGAAGATGCAAAATATTTTTTATTGTGAAACAAACAAGAAATAAGACAAAAAAACAGAAAACTTGAGCGTGCATAACTATACACCCCCCCCCAAAGTCAATACTTTGTAGAGCCACCTTTTGCAGTAATTACAGCTGCAAGTCTCTTGGGGTATGTCTCGATAAGTTTGGCACATCTAGCCACTGGGATCTTTGCTCATTCTTCAAGAAAAAACTGCTACAGCTCCTTCTAGTTGGATGGGTTCCGCTGGTGTACAGCAATCTTTAAGTCATACCACAGATTCTCAATTGGATTGAGGTCTGGGCTTGGACTAGGCCATTCCAAGACATTTCAATGTTTCCCCTTAAACCACTCGAGTGTTGCTTTAGCAGTATGCTAAGGGTCATTGTCCTGCTGTAAGGTGAACCTCCGTCCCAGTCTCAAATCTCTGGAAGACTGAAACAAGTTTCCCTCAAGAATTTCCCTGTATTTAGCACCATCCATCATTCCTTCAATTCTGACCAGTTTCCCAGTCCCTGCCGATGAAATACATCCCCACAGCATGATGCTGCCACCACCATGCTTCACTGTGGGGATGGTGTTCTCGGGGTGATGAGAAGTGTTGGGTTTGCGCCAGACATAGCGTTTTCCTTGATGGCCAAAAAGCAAAATTTTAGTCTCATCTGACCAGAGTACCTTCTTCCATATGTTTGGGGAGTCTCCCACATGCCTTTTGGCGAACCCCAAACGTGTTTGCTTATTTTTTTCTTTAAGCAATGGCTTTTTTCTGGCCACTCTTCCGTAAAGCCCAGCTCTGTGGAGTGTACGGCTTAAAGTGGTCCTATGGATTTATACTCCAATCTCCGCTGTGGAGCTTTGCAGCTCCTTCAGGGTTATATTTGGTCTCTTTGTTGCCTCTCTGATTAATGCCCTCCTTGCCTGGTCCGGGAGTTTTGGTGGGCGGCCCTCTCTTGGCAGGTTTGTTGTGGTGCCATATTCTTTCCATTTTTTAATAATAGATTTAATGGTGCTCCGTGGGATGTTCAACGTTTCTGATATTTTTTTATAACACAACCCTGATCTGTACTTCTCCATAACTTTGTCCCTGACCTGTTTGGAGAGCTCCTTGGTCTTCATGGTGCCGCTTGCTTGGTGGTGCCCCTTGCTTAGCAGTGTTGCAGACTCTGGGGCCTTTCAGAACAGGTGTATATATACTGAGATCATGTGACACTTAGATCGCACACAGGTGGACTTTATTTAACTAATTATGTGACTTCGGAAGGTAATTGGTTGCACCAGATCTTATTTAGGGGCTTCATAGCAAAGGGGGTGAATACATATGCACGCACCACCTCTCCGTTATTTATTTTTGAGAATTTTCTGAAACAAGTAATTTTTTTCATTTCACTTCACCAATTTGGACTATTTTGTGTATGTCCATTACATGAAATCCAAATAAAAATCAATTTAAATTACAGGTTGTAATGTAACAAAACAGGAAAAACGCCAAAGGGGATGAATACTTTTGCAAGGCACTGTATTTTATTGAAATAAAGTGCATGTTTTCTGGAGAACAAAGGAGAGTTGAACAAAAATAATCTCTGGGCCCTGCATTAATGAGAGAAATGACACTTTCTGTCTCCTGCCAATGCTGTGAACTTTGGCACAATGGTGTGAGAGAAACTCTGAGACACTGGTGCTGGTGTTCATCGGTGAGCCTGGTGCCATATTTGTTTATAATACAAGTTAATTGTGGAGAAGGCTGATTCACAGCTGTATGTGAGACTTCAGCTGCAGGCACCATCTTTCCCCAGAAAGTGACAGGGTCACAATCACCAACCTGCTCCTTCAAAGCCACATTTTCTTCCCTGAGCTCATATTTTTGTTTACCTTCAAGCAAGCATTATTTTACCATCTCAGCGTCTGAACATGTTTTTTTTTGTGTTTTCCCAAAACCCAAGCTATCCTCAGTGAACACGTCATTGCACGTTGTTGGGCTGTCAGGGAATTGAAAAGGACTTTGGTGGACCTCTGATATTGGGATTTGAGTTGGTTAATCTTGTTTGTTCTCGCCTCCGTGTTCAGGGGATATGTCTGATCGAATTTACTAAGCCTGGTGTCATAATGGCGCTTAACATTGGCACTTTTCACGAGAGCTACGGACTCACTGCATATCAATCACATTCGTTTTGTGCTAGTTGCGGGGAGAATGAATAAATACTGTTCTGTCCACTCGTCTTTGAATATACGATTTTCAGAGTAAACGTTTATCTTTTTTTATATTTACAGTTGAACCCCGGTGAAATCTCTCTCTGCCTGCTTGTCCCAAGGTTCCGCTGAGAATATTTGGATTAATGTGATTGGGTAAGACGCGGCCTCTTGTATTTGCATATAACCACGCGATTGGATTAGACAGGGCACTAGTAGAGGTGGGCGTTGCTTCGAAAGCGGCCGAGAGGTCGCCGAGTTAAAGAGGCCACTGCTCCCGGTTGATTTTTTAAAGCTGTCTAAAAATAATGGATTTACTTTTGTATAACAAAATACGATGTTGTCCGGTCCGGATTGACCCTTCTCTGGGTCCGGACACGGACCGCCAATTGAGTTTGGCTGGTATAGGGTGTATAGGGTGACTACCTTTACCACAGTAAGGTGTAGACTAGACCAGTGGTGTAAGTACTTTAAAGTAAAAATACTTTAAAGTACTACTTAAGTAGTTTTTTTGGGGTATCTGTACTTTACTTGACTATTTATCTTTTTTTACAACTTTTACTTTTACTCCACTACATTCCTAAAAAAAGTATGTACTTTTTACACCCATACATTTTCCCTGACACCCAAAAGTGCTCATTACATTTTGACTGCTTAGCAGGACAGAATAATGGTCAAATTCACAGACTTACCAAGAGAACATCCCTGGTCATCCCTACTGCCTCTGATCTGGCAGACTCACCAAACACAAATACTTTGTTTGTAAATGATGTCAGTGTTGGCGTGTGGCTATCAGTAAATAAATAAAAAACAAGAAAATGGTGCCATCTGGTTTGCTTAATATAAGGAATTTGAAATGATTTATACTTTTACATTTGATACTTAAGTATATTTGAGCAATTACATTTACTTTTGATACGTACATATATTTGAAGCTCACAACCTGGAGTAAACACTGAGACAACATTGTGTGGTGGTTGTGTGTTTGCTGGGTAGTAGGTAAAGATGATATTCAAAGCCTATCTGTCCAACAATTAAGGGTGAACAGAGTTATTATCAGCAGTAAGAGCAATAGCAATAATCAAGTGATGATCAATCATGCAGCAAACAGAGAGATCCATTGTAAGAAAAAAATAAAATAATGGAAACAATGGCAACATCTGTGAATTTTATTTCTCGTCAGCTCCATGTTTCTCACTTTAGCTGTAGACCAAAAGCACCAGGGCCTTTGGGCAACACAATCTCACATTGTTTGTTTCTGAAGGGGTCAAGGGGTGAATAGAATTAGGCGTCCAGGTCAAAATGTGTCTCTTCATCCATCTCATTGTCCTCTATTGCATATTACATCAAAGGTTTTGAAAAATTAACAGTTCCAGTATGACAATGCACATGACTTAAATACTGAGCCCTTGGGGCCATAATACTGTGTGCAACAACCATATATAACACTGACAGTCTCTTATAGGCATACCAGCACACATTGAACTAACTTTATCTAAATGCATTTCATAGGTTTGCATTCCACTTGGAAACAATTTATTTCCTTTAACTCAGCACACACTGTGGATATGTTCAACCAGATGCTTCCCTTTCATTCTGTAAAAATGTAAACAGACGTTTCTATGGCTTGAACGCAACCCAACCCAACATCAGATGTGCCTGACATTTGTGTCTATCAGAGATGGTCTGAATTCTAACGGCAATTTAAACATTTGTAAAATTGCAGATTTTGTAACAACACATTGGAATTTTAAAAAATGTTTATGTAATTTTTCATTTAGTTACGCAGTAGAGAAATTCAGACTTGTGAATTACATTTCTGAATATCCAGTGAACCAATTTCCCTGTAAGTAATAGAAGATGGAGTTTGACCCAAAATCTGCCATCTGTACTTGTGATAGGGGGGAAGAGCTGGTACAATACCCAGTACAATTTCTCTGTGTCCATATTCATGTCCAAACACTGACTGCATCTTTATTTCATAAAGCATCCACATATGGGTGTGAATCATTACATTTTTTACCCCCAAAACCCAAACTCTGAAGTCATGCAGGATTGCAGGTTGGTATTGTTCCCTACTGTCATTGACAGAAACTGATTTAAACTAGAAGTACTTCCCTTGTTCTAGCTATAAATAAACCTTGACCTCTAAGATATATACTATATTCATGTATTTTTTATACAGCCATTAACTGGCTGATATAAATCCAGTTTTTTTTATTACGATATTCATCTACAAAATAAATAAAAGTACCTGTGCAAATATCCACAAATTGAAGTGTTCACATTTAAGACATTGGCGCCCTCCAGTGGCTTGTTGTGGGCATTGCCCTAGGGTCCACTGGAAGGAGCTGATTCAAGTCAAAGCAAAGTGCATTGAGGTCTATATTACCTAATGCTAATATACACCACAATGTTATAGGACATAGGACTGACCCTCTTCAGGTCAATACGTCTGTCTGTCTGTACTGTCAAGGGCGGTGAAATGTAGTAGACTAGTATTATTCTCCTATATATAGGGGATCCTGTCATGGGGCAGACCAAACAGCACAAGGAGGTTGAGAAGAGATGATTCAACAACATGTCTGTGAAGTAGATGACAGTTGGGAGTGATTCCGAAAAAAGAAACGACAGGAGGAGGATCGCAAAAACAAACTGACATACAGACAGCAAAAACACTTGTGGTGAAGATCAAACCCTACATGATCACTTTGGTCTGACTGGTTAAGTCACCAAGCGCAAAAAGCCACAACCGAGATCGAGAGCATTAACAGTAAATAACCAGGCAGACATCTTGGTCTCTGTAGCCTACATGAACATCACAGTACATCATTTAGTCTAATCAGGAGGACGGTGAGGAAGCCTTTTTGAGCTTCTTATTTTCTAACATTGAACTTCTACTGTATGTAGGCATACTGTCAGAGGAGCAACAGGGAAAACACAGCATCCCAGTCACACTGTCTTTATGTCGCTCTCTCTCTCTCTCGCTCTCTCTCTAAATGACTCCTCTGCGTTTCTATGCACTTCCCCTACATCCCACAGCAGTCGACCCCACATGAAAAAATACTATATTATACTATGGTAAAAATACTGTAGTATTACTATATTTATATACTATAGTATTCACTGTAGTGTTTTTGCAGACTTTACTTTAGTATTCAATTGTAGTGTTTTTGCTGACATGACTGTAGTATACTGTAGTATTTACTGTAGTGATTTTGCAGACATGACTGTAGTATACTGTAGTATATACTGTAGTGTTTTTGCGAACATGACTGTAGTATACTGTAGTATTTACTGTAGTGATTTTGCAGACATTACTGTAGTATACTGTAGTATTTACTGTAGTGTTTTTGCGGACATGACTGTAGTATTTACTGTAGTGTTTTTTCAGACATGACTGTAGTATTTAATGCAGTGTCTTTGCAGACATGACTGTAGTATACTGTAAAAAAATACATGTTTTATTGTCACATACACCGGATAGGTACAGTGAAATGTGTTGTTTTATAATCAGCCATAGTAGTTCGGCACCCCTTTAGCAAATTAGGGTTAAGTGCCTTGCTCAAGGGCACCAACAGATTTTTCACCTTGTCGGCTCAGGTATTTGAACCAGCAACCTTTCGGTTACTGGCCTCAATGCTCTAGGCTCCCTGCAGCACTGTAGGAAACCTACAGGACAAATACTAAAATAGCTAATTTTATATAACCTGTAGGTAGGTAGGAATTGAGTCTGAACGGATAGTTTAGAGCTTCTGTTCTTTTATATAACCTGTAGGGAACACAATATATGGTCTATACTTGACATGTAGGTTTCTCACTCATGGGTGGCACAAATTGGGGTACGGGGTATGGGAATGGGTGGGGTATATGCAAATTAATATTGTAGTATTACTATAGTTAAAACACTGTAGTGTTTTTGCGGATACTGTAGTATTTTTGAGGAAATTACTGTAGTATTTACTATAGTATTCTACAGCATACTACAACATTCTATAGTAAGCACTACACGATCGAGGGATACTACAGTGTGGAGTATACTATTCTACAGTATACTACAGTTTACTACATCATTCTATAGAATTCTATAGTAAGTACTAATATTTTACATAACAAACTGTAGTATTTTGTCATGTGGGACAGTCATCAACAGTAGACAAAACCAGTTTGATCTGAAGTTCACCAATGTCAAAATGTTGAAGGATGTCAGAGTAGAGGCACCAGCGTGTGTAACAGTAGGAATGGGATTGGGTGGTTTCAGTTACCTCAGAAAAAAACTGATTTTGATGTTCAGATGGCTGAAGATAAATTGGCATGGCACGGAATAGAACCCCCCAAAAATTGCATTGCATCGCATTGCACTGAAAGAAATATGACTTACTCAAATACACAGAAATAAAGTATTTCAAATATAAATACATAAATAATCATGTATTTCAACCATTGTCTGTTCCATATTTGATTCACTATGATGTCTGACAGCTTTGCATTTTGGCAAGCCATGTGGCATTCAAGGGTGCAATGTTCGCAGTGAACCGCTTTTGCATGGATATATTTTTTTGCCTTCCCATCACCCTTTCAGCCATTAGACATTGAGTTAGTTAATTGTTCCTCAGCATAACATAGTCTATGTAACTGTTTCATGACTTGAATTCAACTTTGTTGAAGAAAGGTAAAAGGGATAGATCATATTGTGAGAGGTAGGGGATAAAATGCTTAAAAACAGCTTGATATAATTATTGATAATGACCAGTTCCAACACAGACATTGATCCCAGCCAATCAGAGGGTTAAAATAGTTTCTCCGGAAAAGGAATTTGCCAATGGAATTACTTTGCAAAGGTGTGTGCAGGAAACCAAAGCTACAGGTAGCTAAAGAGGTATGAAGGTGAAAAAATAGCACTATGAACCACAGTTTTGATCTACATAGATTACGTTTTCATATTGCCACTGATGGAGCATGATGTGTACCAATGTGTATACTACCTGACCTTATACATTAACAAAGCTTATTATGGTGTGGGTTGTACAATACTACAAAACTGACACCTATATCCGTCCAGTTTATATTTGTCATGTGCAGTAAGACTAACTGAGATAGATTCATGGTGTGCCCGAGAAAACATCCCCACCTACTACTTTATTTAGTTGATGATGATGTAAGTGGTAAATGGATTTGAAGGTTACCATTGGCTGGTTCAAAGTGTCTGTCAACTCCTCTGTCATTGCCAATAATTAAATCCTGCCCATACTGTGCACACAATGAAAAACAGAGCAAAATGTATTGCTACTTGTCAAATCATTGAGTTAACTGTCTCCCTATTTGTGCATGTTGTCCACAGGCGACAAGTCCTTGGATAATCACTTCATCAGTATCAATGTTCAAATGGGAGAAGAATTATGAAAAACACATACAGTGACACGCAGAAGACGATCAAAGACGGCGAGACACAATAAATGTTTTCGAGAATGTTTTCGATAGTGTCGGTTCAGAGGTGGTGATGGTTAAAAACCACAATGATATCAATCATAAAAGTAATAGTCATTATGGCTAGAGTTAACGCTAAAAAATATGAAGCTGGATTCCTCTCTGATCCGGATCCAGTGGATGAAGTTGGGGGGAGGGGGTGCTTGAGTATGTGTGGCGTGGGGGTGTTTGGGTGGTTAGGTTGAGACTGGTGTGGAGGGTGGTAGGTCTTTAGCCACATAAGAGACAGGGGGAAATGTATTTTTATTTCAGGTCCAGCCCCAAGTCCCTATATCTATTTCTCTTTCCATCCCCCATTATATTCAGAGTTCGAGGTCCTTCGAGATTTGCGTGGCGATGTCCCGGAAAGCGAGCGGTGCCCCCCAGAGTCGCGTGTAGCGCACCCCGTTGGAAGACTCATTGTTGGCGGCGCTGCCCCCCGTGGAGAGGTGGCACACCTCGGCCTCAAAGGCCACGCGACCACCGGCCGCCCCGTGGGTGCAGGAGAGCAGAAAGGGGCCGGCGTGGTGGACCTGGCAGCCGCAACCCCGTGCCGCCGCCCGCAGAGCCAGCACCACCTCCGCCGGGTCCCGTCGCCCCCCGGGTCCCCTCAGATCCCAGCCACGTCCGACGGCCCGGGGCTCGGCCGCTTTTTGATGCCCAGGTAAATGGCGACTGGAGACCAGAAAGGGACAGAAAAGAAGAAGGAGAAAGGACAGAGTGGTGGAAGAGTGGAGGAAAAAGGAGGAGAAAAGAGTTGTTAGAGGGAAAGGGGTAGTAAATGTGGGTAAGAAGAAAAACTTGAGATAACGGGTTGTTGAATCTAAGCTTAAATGTCCAGTTAAGGTGTGCAAGTTTACTGTCTGAAACATGAGTTCAAGATGGGTTGACGAAGGGTTGCTGGATATACTGACCTTGTGACATATACTGACCTTGTGACCGCAGATCGGCAGATTCCCTCAGGTTCATTTGTGACCCTGCATAGAGAACACACACACACACACACAGTTAAAGGGAGAATCGGAGAAGTGATTTATGGGAGGTGCAGTTCCATGTCCACGAAGTACACAGTCATCATCCATCCACAATACTGTGAAGCCATTCAAAAAGAAAGGAAAATAAATCATAGAGTGAGGACAAACAAACAACAGCAACAAAAACCTCCAGGTGTTCATGGGTTGCACGTTGCATCACAATATTGTTATGAAAGTTCTATTGACTCCCGAGTGAATGTTCTACTCAATGCATTGTCAATTGGCGTTGATGAAGATTTAGTCTAAAGTGCATTATAGTGGCTTGGAAACATGTCATTTCTAAAGGAGGCAAATAATGAGTAGGAAAACCTTTTGTCTTCATTGTGATGTCGTCAGGTTAACTTTAGATGCAGTATAACCACAGATAGAACAAGGAGCCATATGTTTCACCAGATGTACAGTACCAGTCAAAAGTTAGGACACACCTACTCATTCAAGAGTTTTTCTTTATTTTCACTATTTTCTACATTGTAGAATAATAGTGAAGACATCAAAACTATGAAATAACACATATGGAATCATGTAGTAACCAAAAAAAGTGTTAAACAAATCAAAATATATTTTATATTTGAGATTCCTCAAAGTAGCCACCCTTTGCCTTGATGACAGCTTTGCACACTCTTGGCATTCTCTCAACCAGCTTCATGAGGTAGTCACCTGGAATGCATTTCAATTAACAGGTGTGCCTTCTTAAAAGTTAATTTATGGAATTTCTTTCCTTCTTAATGCATTTGAGCCAATCACTTGTGTTGTGACAAGGTAGGGGTGGTATACAGAACATAGCCATACTTGGTAAAAGACCAAGTCCATATTATGGCAAGAACAGCTCAAATAAGCAAAGAGAAACAACAGTCCATCATTACTTTAAGACATGAAGGTCAGTCAATACGGAACATTTCAAGAACTTTGAAAGTTTCTTCAAGTGCAGTCGCAAAAACCATCAAGCGCTATGATGAAACTGGCTCTCATGAGGACCGCAACAGGAAAGGAGGACCCAGAGTTACCTCTACTGCAGAGGATAAGTGTCCACATCACCAACAAACTAACATGGGTCCAAAACACACCAAAACAGTCGTGAAGAGGGCACGACAAAACCTATTCCTCCTAAGGAGACTGAAAAGATTTGGCATGGGTCCTCAGATCCTCAAAAGGTTCTACAGCTGCATCGAGAGCATCCTGACTGGTTGCATCACTGCCTGGTATGGCAACTGCTCGGCCTCTGACCGCAAGGTGCTACAGACGGTAGTGCGTAAGGCCCAGTACATCACTGGGGCCAAGCTTCCTGCCATCCAGGACCTCTATACCAGGCGGTGTCAGAGGAAGGCCCTAAAAATGGTCAGACTCCAGCCACCCTAGTCATAGACTGTTCTCTCTGCTACCGCACGGCAAGCGGTACCGGAGCGCCAAGTCTAGGTCCAAGAGGCTTCTAAACAGCTTCTACCCCCAAGCCATAAGACTCCTGAACATCTAATTCAATGGCTACCCAGATTATGTGCATTGCCTCTCTATTGTTATTTTACTGCTGCTCTTTAATTATTTGTTACTTTTATTTTGTATTATTTTATATTCTATTTTTTTTGTGTGATTTGTTTTGGTATTCTTTCTTAAAACTGCATTGTTGGTTAAGGGCTTGTAAGTAAGCATTTCACTGTAAGGTCTACACTTGTTGTATTCGGTGCATTTCACAAATAACATTTTATTTTATTTGATGTTCATTAGAGTTAACTGCACCTCAGATTGCAGCCCAAATAAATGCTTCACAGAGTTCATGTAACAGACACATCTCAACATCAACTGTTCAGAGGAGACTGCGTGAATCAGGCCTTCATGGTCAAATTGCTGCAAAGAAACCACTACTAAAGGACACCAATAAGAAGAAGAGACTTGCTTGGGCCAAGAAACACGCACAATGGACATTAGACCGGTGGAAATCTGTCTGATGAGTCCAAATTTGAGATTTTGGGTTCCAACCACCGTGTCTTTGTGAGATGCAGAGTAGGTGAACAGATGATCTCTGCATGTGTGGTTCCCACCGTGAAGCATGGAGGAGAAGTTGTGATGGCGTGGGGGTGCTTTGCTGGTGACACTGTCTGTGATTTATTTAGAATTCAAGGCACACTTAACCAGCATGGCTACCACAGCATTCTGCAGCGATACGCCATCCCATCTGGTTTGCGCTTAGTGGGACTATCATTTGTTTTTCAACAGGACAACGACCCAACACACCTCCAGGCTTTGTAAGTGTTATTTGACCAAGAAGGAGAGTGATGGAGTGCTGCATCAGATGACCTGGCCTCCACAATCACCCGACCTCAACCCAGTTGAGATGGTTTGGGATGAGTTGGACCGCAGAGTGAAGGAAAAGCAGCTAACAAGTGCTCAGCATATGTGGGAACTCCTTCAAGAAAAGCATTCCAGTTGAAGCTGGTTGAGTGTGCAAAGCTGTCATCAAGGCAGTTGGTGGCTACTTTGAAGAATCTCAAATACACTTTTTTGGTTACTAAATGATTCCATATGTGTTATTTCATAGTTTGATGTCTTCACTATTATTCTACAATGTAGAAAATAGTAAAAATAACGAAAAACCCTTGAATGAGTAGGAGTCCAAACTTTTGACTGGTACTGTATAAATCTGAAGCATCCGGTTTGAAGTTCCACTCTCCAGCAAATATAGTGAGGAGAGGAAGCACCAGTGGCCGGCAGTGGAAGAATATGGAGCCAGATGGAACTGGGCCGACACGCTAATTTTCTCAGCGATGAAACATTTGATCTGAATACAGTTTGCTTTTCCCAAAACAATCATCTGTAACGAACAGAGTTGACTAGGTCTTGTAGACCTTACCCTTTGCCAAAGTTATAAAAAATTGCGTTGTTTAGAAGGAGGGCAATGGCGAATTTAGTTACTGCACATGCGCAGTTCACAGAGTAGGCATTCCTTAACGGAAATATGCAAACACATGCTAGAACGCGCCAATAGGATCTCGCTAGCTCGTTCTTGGCTCTGCCCACCTCCTTGCTTGTTCTGCCCACTATGCTTAATTTGCTCCCATTGGAAACGACAGGCTGTGGTGTATCTTGGGTTAGTTATAAAAAATATTTGGTGTAGCGTTAGATGGCTAGCTAAGAGTGAGCCTCCGTTCAGATGGCGTGACGCGAATAGGTGACGTAGGTGCAATCCATGAATACGGGTCAGAGTATGGAGTGATATCAATGCAATAGTACTAATATCACTCCATATCAGAGCGCCCTGACTCGATCAACATAGTCAAATAATAAGGCTGTATCATGTCCGGGAATCAACTGTCATTCAAAATAAAACAAGGGAGAAGACCTTATCCACTAGGACGGTGCCCCTGGAACAAATACTTATTTAAAGCAAGCCCTTACGTATAATAAAGGCTCCATAACACTTTCATAACAATGACAACAGATATCATAGGTGTCAGCTTATGACAACTGAGACCATGTTTACTGTATATCAGCCAATTGTCTAGCAAAACTGCAATAGCTAATTCATGGTTTGGGTCATGACAGTGTTAAGTCAGTTGCAATCATGACACCCGTTAAGTCATTGTTTTGACAGTAATATGTAGCCCTTATGATGCAGGGTTCAAGTAAAATGTAATCCCCCAGGCATGCCAAAGGAATTAACCAAAAAGCAGTGTGAAAGAGCTACAGAACAAAGACAAGTAGGTACAGACAGTCATACAGACAGACAGACAGACAGACAGACAGACAGACAGACAGACAGACAGACAGACAGACAGACAGACAGACAGACAGACAGACAGACAGACAGACAGACAGACAGACAGACAAGAATATAGACAGGAAAGGCATACGGACAGACATACAGTTGAAGTCAGAAGTTTACATACACCTTAGCCAAATACATTTAAACTCAGTTTTTCACAATTCCTGACAATTAATCCTAGTACAAATTCCATGTTTTAGGTCATTTAGGATCACCACTTTATTTTAAGAATGTGAAATGTCAGAATAATAGTAAAGAGAATGATTTGTTTTAGCTTTTATTTATTTCATCACATTCCCTGTGGGTCAGAAGTTTACTTACACTCAATGAGTATTTGGTATCATTGCCTTTAAATTGTTTAACTTGGGTCAAATGTTTCGGGTAACCTTCCACAAGCTTCCCACAATAAATTGGGTGAATTTTGGCCCATTCCTCCTGACAGAGCTGGTGTAACTGAGTCAGGTTTGTAGGCCTCCTTCCTCGCACACGCTTTTTCAGTTCTGCCCACATATTTTCTATAGGTTTGAGGTCAGGGCTTTGTGATGGCCACTCCAATACCTTGACTTTGTTGTCCTTAAGCCATTTTGCCACAACTTTGGAAGTATGCTTGGGGTCATTGTCCATTTGGAAGACCCATTTGCGACCAAGCTTTAACTTCCTGACTGATGTCTTGAGATGTTGCTTCAATATATTCACATAATTTTCCTTCCTCATGATACCATCTATTTTGTGAAGTGCTCCTGCAGCAAAGCACCCCCACAGCATGATGCTGCCACTCCTGTGCTTCACGGTTGGAATGGTGTTCTTCGGCATGCAAGCAACTCCCTTTTTCCTCCAAACATAACGCTGGTCATTATGACCAAACAGTTTATTTTTGTTTCATCATACCAGAGGACATTTCTCCAAAAAGTACGATCTTTGTCCCCATGTGCAGTTGCAAACCATAGTCTGGCTTTTTTATGTTTTGGAGCAGTGGCTTCTTCCTTCCAGAGCAACCTTTCAGGTCATGTCGACATAGGATTCGTTTTACTGTGGATATAGATACTTTTGTACCTGTTTCCTCCAGCATCTTCACAAGGTCCTTTGCTGTTGTTCTGGGATTGATTTGCACTTTTCGCACCAAAGTACGTTCATCTCTAGGAGACAGAACGCGTCTCCTTCCTGAGCGGTATGACGGCTGCGTGGTCCCATGGTGTTTATACTTGTGTACTATTGTTTGTACAGATGAATGTGGTACCTTCAGGCATTTGGAAATTGCTCCCAAGGATGAACCAGACTTGTGGAGGTCTACAATTCTTTTTCCTGAGGTCTTGGCTGATGTCTTTTGATTTTCCCATGATGTCAAGCAAAGAGACACTGAGTTTGAAGGTAGGCCTTGAAATACATCCACAGGTACACCTCCAATTGTCTCAAATGATGTCAATTAGCCTATCAGAAGCTTCTAAAGCCATGACATCATTTTCTGGAATTTTCCAAGCTGTTTAAAGGCACAGTCAACTTAGTGTATGTAAACATCTGACCCACTGGAATTGTGATACATTGAATTATAAGTGAAATAATCTGTCTGTAAACAATTGTTGGATAAATTACTTGTGTCATGCACAAAGTAGATGACTAACTGACTTGCCAAAACTATAGTTTGTTAACAAGAAATGTGTGGAGTGGTTGAAAAACAAGTTTTAATGACTCCAACCTAAGTGTATGTAAACTTCCGACTTCAACTGTACAGGCATACAGACAGGCATACAGACAGACAGACAGACAGACAGACAAGCATACAGACAGTCAGGTAAGGCAGACAGACAGACAGACAGACAGGTAAGGCAGACAGACAGAGAGGTAAGGCAGACAGACAAGCATACATACAGGTAAGGCATACAGACAAACAGGTATACAGACAGGCAGGCAGGCATACAGACAGGTAAGTACTAGGCACATGGGAAGTTAGAGAAAGGCAGTCATACAGACAGACAGGTCGGTAAGACATAGACAGGTAGACATGCAGAAAGACAGACACAAAGGTATGTAACAGAAAGGCAGACCGATAGGTAAGTAAACAGGAACACCGTCAGACAGGCACGCACACGCACACACACACACACACACACACACACACACACACACACACACACACACACACACACACACACACACACACACACACACACACACACACAGTGTTAGTATGTCCAGAAGGTAGGCAGGCAAGCAGGCAGGCAGATCGACAGAGAGAAGCTAGAGACATGGGAACTTACTAACTGTTTTTGATCCCTGGGGAAGGGTACAACCCGAGACTGATTTGTTTGAGCCCTGGCGCTTAGAGGGTTCAAGATTGACCCTGATGTAAGGAGAGGAAGAGGAAGCGCAAGAGAGAGAAATAGAAAAATAAATGGGAGAGGAGGGGGAGAAAGAGAATATATTTGAAACATGGCCAAGGGAGTGGTGGATAACAGCACAGCTGTAGCTGATTGGCATGGAGGAAGCATATGTTTCATTACATTACATATATGTGATTATACTGTATATTAAAGCTGATTCCAGGCAGAGATGGGTTAGCTCTCTATGTCAGGACCCAGGGCCGTGGCCTGTAACTTTTTGCAACAGAGAATGATAATTGGTGATCTTCTTGAACAAATTCAGGTAGTATGCATACCTCCCCCGTTTCCCCTTCTAAACACGACCCAGGTCCACGATTACCTGCTTGTGAGTTTGGAGGCAGGCATTACGGAGGCGACTACTACTATTCACTAAGGTGATAGTCCCCTGCATTTGGAGGCGAGCGTTACTGAGGTGACTGTTACGGAGGTGACCGTTACGGAGGTGACCGCTTACCTGCGTGTGAGTTTGGAGGTGAGCTTGGTGAAGAGGTTGGAGGTGGCACGGCTGCGGGCGTGCGGCAGGGGACTGGCGTCATGGTGGGACAGCGTGGGGGAGGTGGGCGGGGCCGAGTAGACGGGCGGGCCCCGGTCCCTCAGCTGGCCCCCGTGAAAGGTGCTCCGAATGGTGGAGCCCCGTGTCAGACGGCAGCGCTCGCTAGAAGAGGAGGAGGAGGCCCCGGCCCCAGCCCCAGAGATGCTCAGCGTGGAGGGGGATGTGGGGGGCAGGCGGTGGGACAGGGAGCTGGAGCAGAGAGACAATTAAAATTAGACAAATGTTACTGTCCACACAAAGTGGAAGTTTGTCTTCGACTTCACAATAAAATGGTTGACAAAAAACAACACTAAAAACGGGGCGCCAGGTAGCCTAGCGGTTAGAGAGGCGACCCAGCAGCCAGAGAGTTGCCAGTTCAAATCCCGGGTCAGACGGGAAAAATCTGTCGGGAGGTGACCTGGTGGGAAATGGGAAGTGAGATGGCAACCAACTGGAGGGTTGCTGGTATCAAATCCTAGATGCCATTGCCTGCCTATGTCCCTTTCAGCAAGGCACTTAACCCCCCACAACAACAGCTCCCGAGCGCTCAGTGTGACAGCCCCCCCGCACCTCTCCAAAAGCCTGTATGTGTGTCTTTCGTTGGGATAAAGGAGAAGTTTTGTTTTTCACAATCAAATCTCTATTTTTGATGTAAATAGCATGTTATAGAAGGGTCCAGACACCTTTTCTGTGACTTCATTTGTTTTTCAGAAACTTACCCCAAACAGCAAATCACCCACTGGGCACAGATGTAGATGCAACCTCTATTCCACGTTGGTTCAACATTTACATTTTAGTCATTTAGCAGACGCTCTTATCCAGAGCGACTTACAGTTAGTGAGTGTATACATATATATTTTTTTTTTTCCATACTGGACCCCCGTGGGAATCAAACCCACAACCCTGGTGTTGCAAACGCCATGCTCTACCAACTGAGCTACATCCCTCCCGGCCATTCCCTCCTCTACCCTGGACGACGCTGGGCCAATTGTGCGCCGCCCCATGGGTCTCCCGGTCGCGGCCGGCTACAACAGAGCCTGGATTCGAACCAGGATCTCTAGTGGCACAGCTAGCACTGCGATGCAGTGCCTTAGACCACTGCGCCACTCGGGAGGTTCAACATACACTACGAGTCAAAAGTTTGGACACACCTACTCATTTAAGGGTTTTTCTTTATTTTTACTATTTTCTACATTGTAGAATAATAGTGAAGACATCAAAACTATGAAATAACACATATGGAATCATGTAGGAACCAAAAAAGTGGTGTTAAACAAATCCAAATATATTTTATATTTGAGATTCTTCAAAGTAGCCACCCTTTGCCTTGATGACAGCTTTGCACACTCTTGGCATTCTCTCAACCAGCTTCATGAGGTAGTCACCTGGAATGCATTTCAATTAAACGGTGTGCCTTCTTAAAAGTTAATTTGTGGAATTTCTATCCTTCTTAATGTGTTTGAGCCAATCAGTTATGTTTTGACAAGGTAGGGGGGTATACAGAAGATAGCCATTTTATGGCAAGAACAGCTCAAATAAGCAAACAGAAACGACAGTCCATCATTACTTTAAGACATGAAGGTCAGTCAATACGGAACATTTCAAGAACTTTCAACGTTTCTTCAAGTGCAGTCGCAAAAACCATCAAGTGCTATGATGAAACTGGCTCTCATGAGGACCGCCACAGGAATGGAAGACCCAGAGTTACCTCTGCTGCAGAGGATAAGTTCATTAGAGTTACCAGCCTCAGAAATTGCAGTCAAAATAAAAGCTTCACAGAGTTCAAATTACAGACACATCTCAACATCAATTGTTCAGAGGGGACTGTGTGAATCAGGCCTTCATGGTCGAATTGCTGCAAAGAAACCACTACTAAAGGACACCAATAATAAGAAGAGACCTACTTGGGCCAAGAAACACAAGCAATGGACATTAGACCAGTGGAAATGTGTCCTTTGGTCTGGATGTGTCTTTGTGAGACGTGGTGTGGGTGAACGGATGATCTCCGCATGTGTTGTTCCCACCGTAAAGCATGGAGGAGGTGGTGTTACGGTGTGGGGCTGGTGACACTGTCTGTGATTTATTTAGAATTCAAGGTACACTTAACTGCATGGCTACCACAGCATTCTGCAGCGATACGCCATCCCATCTGGTTTGGGTTTAGTGGGACTATAATTTGTTTTTCAACAGGACAATGACCCAACACACCTCCAGGCTGTGTAAGGGCTATTTGACCAAGAAGGAGAGCGATGGAGTGCTGCATCAGATGACCTGGTCTCCACAATCCCCCGACCTCAACCCAATGGAGATGGTTTGGGATGAGTCGGACGGCAGAGTGAAGGAAAAGCAGCCAACAAGTGCTCAGCATATGTGGGAACTCCTTCAAGACTGTTGGAAAAGTATTCCAGGTGAAGCTGGTTGAGAGAATGCCAAGAGTGTGCAAAGCTGTCATCAAGGCAAAGGGTGGCTACTTTGAAGAATCTCAAATATAAAATATATTTGGATTTGTTTAACACCACTTTTTTGGTTCCTACATGATTCCTTATGTGTTATTTCATAGTTTTGATGTCTTCACTATTATTCTACAATGTAGAAAATTGTAAAAATAAAGAAAAACCCTTGAATGAGTAGGTGTGTCCAAACTTTTGACTGGCACTGTAATTTCATTGAAATTACATGGAAACAATGATGATTTAACCAATGTGTTTTTGGAGCCTTTGTTCATGTTTTTTCAGGGCCCCCATACTACACAAGGAGGATGAGGAAGCGCCCACTGGGCACACACTGGGTACATTTCTAAAAAACAAGTGAAATCACAAAAAAGGTGTCTGGACCCTTCTAGAACATATAATTTACATACAAAATAGAGATTTGGTTGTAAAAAATTAATCTTCTCCTTTAAAAGCAGAAGTCAAATTTCGGTTGGACCTTGTGTTCAATTCACCAATAAATTGATCTTAATCTCTTAATCTTAATCATCATCAGGGGACATATTTGGGAGTCTCTCTCTCTCTCTCTCTCGCTCTCCCTCCCTTGTCCCTCCATGTCCTTTACCTGTTCTCCTTGCCATTCTGCAGCAGGGAGTGTCTGTCAGTGCTGGAGCGGTCCGTGCAGACGTATGTGTTCCGGCGGGTCATGGCACTTCCCGGAATGTTGTTCTGGGAAAGTAAGAGAGCGGGGTCAGAACAAATGACCAAATCAGACTTTACCATAGATACGATGGTGGTTGTCTTGAAGCATGTACCCAGGACAGGGACATTCTTGCTAAAATTACTATTCTATTTTATCTTGAGTTGTATTTTATATACACTACTGTTCAAAAGTAGCAAGCAATTGTTTTGTCCATTAAAATAACATCAAATTGATCAGAAATACAGTGTAGACATTGTTAATGTTGTAAATGCCTATTGTAGCTGGAAACTGCTGATTTTTAATGGAATATCTACATAGGTGTACAGAGGCACATTATCAGCAACCATCAGTCCTGTGTTCCAATGGCACATTATGTTTGCTAATCCATGTTTATCATTTTAAAAGGCTAATTGATCATTAGAAAACCCTTTTGCAATTATGTTAGCACAGCTGAAAACTGTTGTGCTGATTAAAGAAGCAATAAAACTGGCCTTCTAGAGACTAAACATAAACATGCCATTTAGCAGACGCTTTTATCCAAAGCGACTTACAGTCATGTGTGCATACAGTTTTACGTTGAGTATCTGGAGCATCAGCAATTGTGGGTTCGATTACAGGCTCAAAATGGCCAGAAACAAATAACTTTCTTCTGGAACTCGTCAGTCTATTCTTGTTCTGAGAAATGAAGGCTATTCCATGCGAGAAATTGCCAAGAAACTGAAGATCTCGTTCAACGCTGTGTACTACTCCCTTCACTGAACAGCGCAAACTGGCTCTAACCAGAATAGAAAGAGGAGTGGGAGGCCCCGGTGATCAGAAAAAGCTATATCTCAGACGGCCCATCTTAATCTTTTCTTTTTATTGGCCACTGAGATATGGCTTTTTCTTTGCAACTCTGCCTAGAAGGTCAGCATCCCAGAGTTGCCTCTTCACTGTTGAGACTGGTGTTTTGCGGGTACTATTTAATGAAGCTGCCAGTTGAGTGTATATTTTGTACTTTTATTTCCCTTCTTTACCCATTGACTTTCTCTATTTTTGTTGTACTGTTGAGAGGTTAACCTGCAAGAGAGCATTTCATTGCACTTTGTACTCCATGTATATCATGTGTATATGACGAATAAACAAACTTGAACAATTCGCACTCGAGTGCGCACCAAACCACGCACTGTGGTTCGCGAAAAAACAATGGTCTCGGTCCGATTCCATTAGTATCTCGGTGTGGTTTGTATGGTAATATTTTATGTATCATTAAGGAAAATGTTGGGAAATGTCAAAGGTAAAATATAGTAAACATAATTGACATTTTATAATCCAGATGCATGTCTAAATAAGGAATATAGCCAATACAGTGTGTAAACATGCTTTAATGAATGTATGTATATTATTTTAAAAAGTGTCTGAGCCACGCCACCAATATAATGAGATAAGGGAAAGAGGCAAAAGCGCCCATGGTCTTTTGGAGTAAACAACATGTGTTGTTGGACTTTGAAAGATAATAGTGGCGTGGCAGTTAAAGATGTTAATCAGTTATCTTAAGGGGAGTAGCTTTGTATGCTATGTAAACATGACTGTGCATTTGTGTGTGTATAAAAGAGATTTCTGAGCCAGAGAGAGACAGCCGTTCCATGGAGTGGCTCGGCTTTGTTACGCAAATAATAAAGTCAAATTTTTGGATTCACAAGCTCCAGTCTCTTGAGAGATATTTTTGAGTTGACTACTTTTGAGCCAAATATTTCTACGACATTTGCTGCAGGTGAGAATGCAGTCTGGACCAAACACAAGAAAATAACCAGAGTCCAGCAGTATTATTGGTTGTTTAACTGTGAGCATTAGATGAAATGCACACAATATCATAACTTTATATTTCTGAAACATTTTGTGAGTAGCTAGCAGCACATTTTTAAGCGCATCCGATGCAAAGTAGGCTACTGCCTGGGCCGGCTCTACGGGGTGGCAAAGCCGGGCATGGACCACCCAGATAGAATTTGTGCCCCCCCCAGTTATGTTTCCCCATAAACATAACAAATTATATATGAATTACAATGCCTGGTTTTGCCAATGTAGCGCTGCCGGGCCTGCCAGTAGTGCAGGCCAGGACAGAGGCTATATGGCGGGTGAGCGATCATGATCTGAGGAGGGGGGATGTAATAATGTCACATTTAATAGTTAAAATCCAATGCATTCTGATTGGGCACCTAGCCATGCAATTTAATAAGGTACCACCTTCATTAGCTTGTTTAGGAAGCACATTGGATCCCACCAGGGTGGGGTCAAATTGACCCGTTTTTTTTCACAGAGAGGGAAAAAAAGTTGTTCACTTTTGCAGACAGCTACAGCTAATAATAGGATAGCTTGTATATACTAGCTTCGTTAAGTTTTGGTAGCAGTGAGCTGAATAATTATAGCTGGCTAATCAGCATGGATATCCGAAAATGTCTGGGCACTGCCATGAGCAAAACACTGAGGACCACCATGTCGAGAGCGATGCCTAGCTCATTGAGCAACCTGCTGGCCCGACCACCGAGGTTGAGGAGCCTAGCATCAAATGTAATATCCGCCCATCCCCTATGCTGCCTGCTGACCAACAAGATGGAGAAGAGCCAGGGCCTAGCACCAACAGCACGAGGTTAACATCACAACAAGCACCTGCACCTCCGTTACTCCAACAAATAGCACCTGACGACCTGTTGGATTTAACCAAAACTGAACCAGTGGAAGCAGAGTGTATTGTGGTTTGCAAAGTGCATTTTTGCTAAGTGAAATCACAACCACAGCCAGCAACAACAAATGGACCCCACTCAGTGTTCTTCAAAGATATGGCGGGCCTTTGGTCAGCAATGCCGACTGTGCACTGAAACATGGATTATTTGGGACATCTACAGCAATGTGTGAAAATTCATTCTCCACCCTGAAGAACATATTCAGTGAACACAGACGCAGCATGTTACATCAACGAAAAGCCCAGCTTGTCGAGCTTGCATTTGAGATGGACCTGACAAGTACATTTAGCCAGAAAGGAGAATGAAATCAGAAACTTCTCATGAGGTTTAACAACATGGTGGATGCTGCAACTCTTCTAAATGGTAAGCTACAACCTTTATGGCCCTGGTTGCCGTGCCAGAATTAATTAGTTTTCCCTCATGTAAGCCTACCGGTTGTTTGGCAGATTTTTTAATGTAATGTCTAGTTTAGGCCTTTGCTTTTTACTTCAATGCATCTTTTAGAGATTCTTAATATAATTGCTTGCTTTTGCGGGTGTAATTGCTATTGATATATACAGTGGGGAAAAAAAGTATTTAGTCAGCCACCAATTGTGCAAGTTCTCCCACTTAAAAAGAAAAATCACATTGTAGGATTTTTAATGAATTTATTAGCAAATTATGGTGGAAAATAAGTATTTGGTCACCTACAAACAAGCAAGATTTCTGGCTCTCACAGACCTGTAACTTCTTCTTTAAGAGGCTCCTCTGTCCTCCACTCGTTACCTGTATTAATGGCACCTGTTTGAACTTGTTATCAGTATAAAAGACACCTGTCCACAACCTCAAACAGTCACACTCCAAACTCCACTATGGCCAAGACCAAAGACCTGTCAAAGGACACCAGAAACAAAATTGTAGACCTGCACCAGGCTGGAAAGACTGAATCTGCAATAGGTAAGCAGCTTGGTTTGAAGAAATCAACTGTGGGAGCAATTTTTAGGAAATGGAAGACATACAAGACCACTGATAATCTCCCTCGATCTGGGGCTCCACGCAAGATCTCACCCTGTGGGGTCAAAATGATCACAAAAATCCCAGAACCACACAGGGGGACCTAGTGAATGACCTGCAGAGAGCTGGAACCAAAGTAACAAAGCCTACCATCAGTAACACACTACGCCGCCAGGGACTCAAATCCTGCAGTGCCAGACGTGTCCCCCTGCTTAAGCCAGTACATGTCCAGGCCCGTCTGAAGTTTGCTAGAGTGCATTTGGATGATCCAGAAGAGGATTGGGAGAATGTCATATGGTCAGATGAAACCAAAATATAACTTTTGGTAAAAACTCAACTCGTCGTGTTTGGAGGACAAAGAATGCTGAGTTGCATCCAAAGAACACCATACCTACTGTGAAGCATGGGGGTGGAAACATCATGCTTTGGGGCTGTTTTTCTGCAAAGGGACTAGGACGACTGATCCGTGTAAAGGAAAGAATGAATGGGGGCCATGTATCGTGAGATTTTGAGTGAAAACCTCCTTCCATCAGCAAGGGCATTGAAGATGAAACGTGGCTGGGTCTTTCAGCATGACAATGATCCCAAACACACCGCCCGGGCAACGAAGGAGTGGCTTCGTAAGAAGCATTTCAAGGTCCTGGAGTGGCTCTAGCCAGTCTCCAGATCTCAACCCCATAGAAAATCTTTGGAGGGAGTTGAAAGTCTGTGTTGCCCAGCGACAGCCCCAAAACACCACTGCTCTAGAGGAGATCTGCATGGAGGAATGGGTCAAAATACCAGCAACAGTGTGTGAAAACCTTGTGAAGACTTACAGAAAACATTTGACCTGTGTCATTGCCAACAAAGGGTATATAACAAAGTATTGAGAAACTTTTGTTATTGACCAAATACTTATTTTCCACCATAATTTGCAAATAAATTCATAAAAAATCCTACAATGTGATTTTCTGGATTTTTTTTCTCATTTTGTCTGTCATAGTTGACGTGTACCTATGATGAAAATTACAGGCCTCTCTCATCTTTTTAAGTGGGAGAACTTGCACAATTGGTGGCTGACTAAATACTTTTTTCCCCCACTGTATACACAACTTTGTGTTATTTGATGGGTATAGGGACAATGACCAATGTAGCCTAATTGGTTGTGCTCTGAGGTGAGCCCTGGCACAGTGCTCCTGTTGTCCTGACTGTCCACTCCGGTGGTGCTGAAATTGGCTGTGCATCTAATATTATCCTTTCATCGCGCTGACTGCAGTAGCCTTCTGTCCATAGTCCTGAATCTATGGTTACGGTGTGGCGTTATGACTTGCATAAACAAATGGTTTTGTATATGCATTTTTGTCTGTTTGACATTTGGCAATGTGAAACCGACCGGACCAAATGAAGAACTATAGCAAACAAACTTGTGTGAAAACGCCCTTACATTTTACCCTGTGGAAATGTGTCCACACAAGTCTTATAGCTAGCAGCCATTTGCTAACCTAGAGTATGTCCAAAATGGCACCCTTTTTCCTGTGTAGTAATAAACTACTTATGGAATAAGGTGCCATTTCAAATGCAGCCCTATAAACCCCCGCTACCCAACCCACCCGTCCTACCTCACTGTTCCTCACCGTGGTGGCAGTCATCTCCTTTCGGCGGTCGGGGATCTCTGACTTGTTGGGGTTATTGGCGCTGCTGACCATGGGACTGGAGGGTGGCAGCGAGCGGCTGCCCATCACGCTGCAGCTGGCCTTACGCGGGGGCATGCGCCCCTCCCGCAGCTCCCGGTCGCCCGTGCTGGTGGGGCTCCGCTTGGGGTGCATGACCGGCATGGAGGGCCCGCCTGAGGGGGGAACACACATGTTAACACCGGAGCGACCACTCTGCCACTTCTCACAATGGTGCTAGATTAGTAAAGTTAGATCAAAGCTGAATATGATGTCTTTCAAGATCACATAATGATGAATTGGTATTCTACATAACATAACCAAATATAATAACATAGTATAACATTACTGTTACACCAAAAACACCACCTAATTTCTTATGAGATTTTAGGATGTTAGCTGAATAGTAAATAAAAAAATTGAATGTGGCCAAAACTCAACAGCGTGCCACTAGACAGAATGTGCTTTGACTGAAACAAAATACAGGAAGGCTATATAGTTTGCTAACACCATCTGCTCTAATTGGCTCAGGGTAATTCAAGAAGAACTAAATGCATATTCCCATGAAACTGATTGAGATCAAATGATTGGCATAAAGATGCAATTTGGACGTTTCACCGTAAAACATGAAGAATTATCATTCACAGTTGACAGTGATGATTGTCTATTTTGAAATTAGGTATGCCTAACTTGGTGTTTGAGGGTATTAAAAATATAACATTTTCTTTTGACAATATGGGGGGGGCGGGTTATGAGACGGTGAGGGAAGGTACATTACAGTAGAATCTACAGTAGAAAGTAAACAAGAGGGTACAGTAGAAGGTGCAGCAGAATGCACAGTAGAACACTCACAGAAGTCACTGTGCCGCCGCTGCCTGTGATAGGTGGAGGCGCTGCGCTGGGTCTTGCTGTGCGAGGAGGAGGAAGATGAGGAAGAGGAGCCTGCAGTGGCCGAGGAGTGTTTGTTGGTCCCGTTGGTGATGGGGCTGGGCCGGACCCGTGCCAGGGACAGGGTACTGGCCGAACGAGACTCGCCGCCTTCCTGTTACCAAGACAACCACAGCACAGGTGTTAACCAGCTGCATGGACTAAATGTGGAGCCACCAAGAGCACAATTTCTTTCTGTGTACGTATATGTTGTTTTACATTCACATAATACGCCTACATAAATATCTATTGTTTGCCTACATAATTCTTCATCAAATAAGCCATTTTAGTATGTCCTAAATCCAGTATACATACTGATTACTAGGGCTGCAGTGTATTTCTGTGTAATAGCGCATTGATATCTTGTGCTGCCCTCTGGTGACCAGGCTCAGACTGCTCACCTCATTCTTGAGGCCCAGCAGTAGGTAGGTAGCGGTGACCTCGTTGTACTTCTGGTTGAGCAGAGCGTCCTTGATCTCCTCGGGAGTGAAGCCCATCCCCACCATCACCTCTGAGGACCACAAATAAGGGGAGATGGGGAAAAAGAAGGTGGCCATTTTGGAAATAATTTTAAGCTAAAGTTCATTTTAAGCTAACGTTTCATGAACAGATATTAACTGAAAGGATACTGTATCTGAAATGTGTTTCATGATAATGTCAAAAGGCATGAAGTGACCTGGCTAAAGAAGCCACGAGAGCCAAAATGGAAGAGTAACACATTGCCCTTAGAGCCAACATGGTGGATAGCAACCCAGTGGCCTGCACATAGCTGGCTCACCTATGCGAGCGGCATCACTGTAGTCCTCAACAGGCTCTATATGGGGCTTCAAGGAATCCTCATCATACCCTGCGTTTATCCACTTGTCCTTCATGACTTGCTGTGGAGATCACAACAAGATTCCATGTTAGAGAGTAGCTAAAGTTGGAAATCCTGTGTGTGTGTGTGTGTGTTGGGGTTCTGGGGATGTAGGTGATATTCCTGTTATGGTGGTTTGTAGGGCCGGTGGCGATACCAGTATTGCAATACTCATTAGTATCGTGGCAAGGAAACAAAACACAAAGCGGATTTAACTTTAGGAAAACCACCCTAATGTTGGAAACAAACATCATTATGTTGTCATCCCGAGTCACATGTATTTATTTTCCAAGCTATAGCACACAATATTTTATATACAGCTGGTTTTTAAAAAGGACCAAAGAGATTGGTCTGCTTTGTGTAAAAAATGTTGCCATGGGAGAAAAAAAATGCGATATTGGTATGGTCCCGGCCCTAGTGGTTGGGGCTTTATTACATGTTGGGGTATTAGTGTGTGACACTAATAGCAATGTACACTGCTGTTACAGTGAGGGAAAAAAGTATTTGATCCCCTGCTGATTTTGTACGTTTGCCCACTGACAAAGACATGATCAGTCTATAATTTTAATGGTAGGTTTATTTGAACAGTGAGAGACAGAATAACAACAAAAAAATCCAGAAAAACGCATGTCAAAATTTTATAAATTGATTTGCATTTTAATGAGGGAAATACGTATTTGACCCCCTCTCAATCAGAAAGATTTCTGGCTCCCAGGTGTCTTTTATACAGGTAACGAGCTGAGATTAGGAGCACACTCTTAAAGGGAGTGCTCCTAATCTCAGCTTGTTACCTGTATAAAAGACACCTGTCCACAGAAGCAATCAATCAATCAGATTCCAAACTCTCCACCATGGCCAAGACCAAAGAGCTCTCCAAGGATGTCAGGGACAAATTTATTTGCATTTTAATGAGGGAAATAAGTATTTGACCCCTCTGCAAAACATGATTTAGTACTTGGTGGCAAAACCCTTGTTGGCAATTACAGAGGTCAGACGTTTTTGTAGTTGGCCACCAGGTTTGCACACATCTCAGGAGGGATTTTGTCCCACTCCTCTTTGCCGATCTTCTCCAAGTCATTAAGGTTTCGAGCCTGACGTTTGGCAACTCGAACCTTCAGCTCCCTCCACAGATTTACTATGGGATTATGGTCTGGAGACTAGCTAGGCCACTCCAGGACCTTAATGTGCTTCTTCTTGAGCCACTCCTTTGTTGCCTTGGCCGTGTGTTTTGGGTCATTGTCATGCTGGAATACCCATCCACGACCCATTTTCAATGCAGGTTCTCACCCAAGATTTGACGGTACATGGCCCCGTCCATCGTCCCTTTGATGTGGTGAAGTTGTCCTGTCCCCTTAGCAGAAAAATACCCCCAAAGCATAATGTTTCCACCTCCATGTTTGACAGTGGGGATGGTGTTCTTAGGGTCATAGGCAGCATTCCTCCTCCTCCAAACACGGCGAGTTGAGTTGATGCCTAAGAGCTCAATTTTGGTCACATCTGACCACAACACTTTCACCCAGTTCTCCTCTGAATCATTCAGATGTTCATTGGCAAACTTCAGACGGGCCTGTATATGTGCTTTCTTGAGCAGGAGGACCTTGCGGGCGCTGCAGGATTTCAGTCCTTCACGGCGTAGTGTGTTACCAATTGTTTTCTTGGTGACTATGGTCCCAGCTGCCTTGAGATCATTGACAAGATCCTCCTGTGTAGTTCTGGGCTGATTCCTCACCGTTCTCATGATCATTGCAACTCCACGAGGTGAGATCTTGCATGGAGCCCCAGGCCGAGGGAGATTGAGAGTGTTTTGTGTTTCTTCCATTTGCGAATAATCGCACCAACTGTTGTCACCTTCTCACCAAGCTGCTTGGCGATGGTCTTGTAGCCCATTCCAGCCTTGTGTAGGTCTACAATGTTGTCCCTGACATCCTTGGAGAGCTCTTTGGTCTTGGCCATGGTGGAGAGTTTGGAATCTGATTGATTGATTGCTTCTGTGGACAGGTGTCTTTTATACAGGTAACAAACTGAGATTAGGAGCACTCCCTTTAAGAGTGTGTTCCTAATCTCAGCTCGTTACCTGTATAAAAGACACCTGGGAGCCAGAAATCTTTCTGATTGCGAGGGGGTCAAATACGTATTTCCCTCATTAAAATGCAAATCAATTTATAACATTTTTGACATGCGTTTTTCTGGATGTTTTTGTTGTTATTCTGTCACTCACTGTTCAAATAAACCTACCATTAAAATTATAGACTGATCATTTCTTTGTCAGTGGGCAAACGTACAAAATCAGCAGGGGATCAAATACTTGTTTCTCTCACTGTATACACTTTTTACACTACAGAGCCAAACCGAACCAAGCCAAGCCGTGCTGTACTGGGCTGGCATAGTTACACATCCACATCCACATCCACCATTGCTGAAACTATGCAAGAAAGGACAATGTGAAAAGAAAATATCGAAGCCAGTCCTATAGTGTGAATCAGGCATGGGTGGTTGGTCCTCCTCACATCTAGGGTGCAGCGCTTGGTGGGATTGAGCACCAGGAACCGGCGTAGGATCCCCTCGCAGTCGGTGGACATGTAGAAGGGCACACGATACTTCCCCCTCAGGACGCGCTCACGCAGCTCCTGTGGGCAGTGATAAACACACACATACACACACGTTTTTAAGCACACACCGAAAACACACACCAAACGCGGATTGTCAACCACAGACCGAAAACACATGAAAACATAAATAGTCAAAACACACATCAAACAACAGGCCAACCCAGACACACACCAACACAGTACAGTAGAAATAAGACATCCATTGTACACGCAATGCACTCTGCACTCATTACAACACTATATCCTATGAAGCATGCGGATTAGCAGCCACACAGCCACACACTCCGATGGGCAGGAGCTGCTGACCAGTGTGTACAGTATGACTCCCAGGCTACAGATGTCCACCTCTAACCCCCCCACAACGCCTCACTGCCCCACCTCCCCCACACACACACACCTTGAGGTTCTGCCCATCGAAGGGCAGCGACCCTGACACCAGCGTGTATAGTATGACTCCCAGACTCCAGACGTCCACCTCAGGCCCGTCGTACTTCTTCCCCTGGAAAAGTTCCGGGGCAGCGTAGGGTGGGGAGCCACAGAACGTGTCCAGCTTGTTGCCCAGCATGAACTCATTACTGAAGCCGAAGTCGGCAATCTTGATATTGGCGTTGGCATCCAGCAGGAGGTTCTCGGCCTGGAGGGAAGAGCGGGAGGAGAGAGAGTAGGGGGAGAGAAGGAGGGAGGAGGAAGGGGTGGAGGGATGCATGGAGCAGAGGGATGGAGGGATGGAGGGGGAGGGGGAGGGATGGAGGGGGAGGGAGAGGGATGGAGGGGGAGGAATGGAGGTATGGAGGGGGAGGGATGGAGGGGGAGGTGGAGAGGGAGGGCAGTCATCCAGGATTTCTATAGATACAGTAGTCCGGAAATACTGGGAGAAGAAGTGACTCACACTCCGTCTGTCTGTGCTTATGTTCAGGGACGTAATATCCAATAACAATCAGAAGACTATCTCCTCTATCTATATCTATTTCCTCTATCCATTCCACATCTATAAATACATGTACTGTTCATCCATAAATGTTCACATCTATAAAATAGGAGGATGACTGACTGCACGGTCACAATGTTTATGTTTAGGATTATAATGACAATTACAAATAATGTACAATGAACAAAAATATAAATGCAACATGTAATGTGTTGGTCCCATGTTTCATGAGCTGAAATAAAAAATCCCAGAAATGTTCCATACACACTAAAAGCTTATTTCTCTAAAATGTTGTGCACAAATTTGTTTACATCCCTTTTAGTGAGCGTTTCTTATTTGCCAAGATTTGCCTGACAGGTGTGGCATATAAAAAAGCTGATTAAACAGCATGATCATTACACAGGTGCACCTTGTGCTGGGGACAATAAAGGGCCACTTTAAAATGTGCAGTTTTGTCACACAACACACTGCCACAGATGTCTCAAGTTTTGAGGGAGTGTGCAGTTGGCATGCTGACTGCAGGAATGTCCACCAGAGCTGTTGCCAGATAATCAAATGTTCATTTCTCTACCATAAGATGCCTCCAACGCTGTTTTAGAGATTTTGGCAATATGTCCAACTGTGTGTGTAACCACGCTAGCCCAGGACCTCCACATCCGACTTCTTCACCTGTGGGATCGTCTGAGACCAGCCACCCGGACAGCTGATGAAACTGTGGGTTTGCACAACCGAAGAATATCTGAACAAACTGTCAGAAACCGTCTCAGGAAAGCTCATCTGCGTGCTCGTCGTCCTCACCAGGGTCTTGACCTGACTGTAGTTCGGCGTTGTAACCAACTTCAGTGGGAAAATGTTCACCTTCCATGTCCACTGGCACGCTGGAGAACTGTACTATTCACGGATTAATCCCGGTTTCAACTGTACAGGGCAGATGGCAGACAGCGTGTAAATCAACATTGTGAACAGAGTGCCCCATGGTGGCAGTGGGGTTATGGTATGGGCAGGCATAAGCTACAGATAACTAACACAATTGCATTTTATCGATGGATACCGTGACGAGATCCTGAGGCCCATTGTCGTGCCATTCATCGGCCGCCATCATGTAACCATGTTTCAGCATGATAATGCACGACCCCATGTCGCAAGGATCTGTACACAATTCCTGGAAGCTGAACATGTCCCAGTTCTTCCATGGTCTGCATACTCACCAGATATGTCACCCATTGAGCATGTTTGGGATGCTCTGGATCGACGTGTACGACAGCATGTTCCAGTTCCCGCGAATATCCAGCAAATTTGCACAGCCATTGAAGAGGAGTAGGACAACATTCCACAGGCCACAATCAACAGCCTGATCAACTCTATGCGCTGCATGAGGCAAATGGCGGTCACACCAGATAGTAACTGGTTTTCTGATTCACGCCAACAGATGCATATCTGTATTCCCAAATCATGTGAAATCCATAGATTAGGGCCTAATTAATTTATTTCAATTGACTGATTTCCTTATATGAACTGTAACTCAGTAAAATCTTTGAAATTGTTGCATGTTGCGTTTATATTTTTGTTAAGTGTATATTCAATCAGCATTCTCACCTTCAAGTCTCGGTGGACAATGTTCTTCATGTGGCAGTAGTGGACAGCAGACACGATCTAGAGGGCAGAGAGACAGGTAATCAGACAGACAGACAAACAGACACACAAACATACAGACAGGCAGATAGACAGACAGACAGACACACACAGACAGACAGGTTAGCAGGCAGCAAGCCAACCAGCAAGCCAGACCGAAAAGACAGACAGACAGCCAGAGAGACAGACAGACAAACAAACAGGTGTGCGAGGCACCGTGGTCGTCATACCTGTCGAAATTTGGCTCTGGCTTCAATCTCCTTCATTCTACCATGAGATACGAGGTAGTCAAACACTTCACCTTAAAAAAAAGAGAGTGGTCAACATGATGATGAGGGAAATATTGTATGTGACAAAATATGTTTCAATGCATCATACTGTACACTCAATCTTCCTTAAACCCTTTCCTGGTTCCATAATGTACTCATATTGTGCTCGTAGAATCTGCAGTATTTTCAACCATCATTAACAGTTATTTAAACTAATATGTTTCCAGTAGCTAATATCAAAGGCCTAACACTAATGTTATCATGACAGAGACTGTGGGGCTGTGGCCTGCTTCCTCCTAGATTTTATCCTAATGACATTTCAGCTGGTAGAAATATTTTCCCTGGCCACTAAACCCCCATCTTAAGCTATAAGCCTATTACCGAAATCCCCCACTACATTTACAATATAATTTCGTAGAACACCAAAGGTAAATTATGCAACATTCGGTTATGTTTACATACACATACAGTAGGAGTACGTAATGTACAAACCGTTGTATTCGGTTATGGTTTTGAGTCATCTCCATTGGTTTATTTATACTTTTCTCCCCTGTCAATCAAACACAAGCTAATCCGCCATTATGGAGACACAGTAGCTAGGACTATTGAAACAGACAGGAAGGCAGATGCACCTACCTCCACTGGCATACTCCATGATTAAGTAAAGGGTCTTATCAGTCTCAATCACCTCAAACAGCTGCACTGTAATAGGCACAAACAAAATCAGATTAAAAATAATATATAAATAAAATCCCCTATCGTAAAAATTAAATAAACACACATCTCTGTCTCTGCCTGCTAAAAACAGTGACGCCGGTCTAGTCTAATGCCATGTGTTTTCTTTTCTTTTTTATCCATGACATTTCAGCTTTAGAAAATCCCCCTCCCCTCCCCTCCCCAACCCAACCCTGGGCCCTCTATCCCCGGGCCTTGCTAGCTCCTGTATGTGCTAGTAGTGTAGCCTATTCAACACATACAGTGAGAGTCCTAGACAAAAGCCTGCTGTCTGGGTGGATGAGACAGGAGTGGACCAGCCATTTAGACTACAAACACTACTGTCAGTATGCTATGCTACCTTATGCTATTCTAAGCTATGCTATACTAAGTATACACAAACAAGATGGACTAGTACATTGACTGCGGACTACAAGTAGTCAAGCCATGGCCACAACATAAATATACAGCACTGCAGTAGCCTACAGATACAGTGCAGTCGGAAAGTATTCAGACCCCTTTACTTTTTCCACATTTTGTTATGTTACAGCCTTATTCTAAAATGGATTAAATAAATATAAATCTCAGCAATCTACACACAATACCCCATAATTGTCACGCCCTGGCTCTGGGGACTCTTAAATGTTGAGCCAGGGTGTGTAGTTTCTATGTTATATTTTCTATGTTGAGTTTCTAGATCGTGTAGATCTATGTTGGCCAGGGTGGTTCCCAATCAGAGGCAGCTGTAGCTCGTTGTCTCTGATTGGGGCCCATACTTAGGCAGCCGTTTGGCACCAGTCTGTGTGGGATCTTGTTCCGTATAGGTATGTTATTAGTCTACCTTGGACTTCACGTATCGTTTGTTTGTTGTTTTGTTCGTGTTCTATTACGTTAATAAATATGTACGCTTATCACGCTGCGCCTTGGTCCGTCTCTTCTGTAAACGTCCGTGACAATAATGACAAAGCGAAAACAGGTTTTTTGAAATTTTAGAAAATGTATAACAAATATTTTATAAACAGAAATACCTTATTTACATAAGTATTCAGACCCTTTGCTATGAGACTCGAAATTGAGCTCAGGTGCATCCTGTTTTCATTGATCATCCTTGAAATGTTTCTACAACTTGATTGGAGTCCACCTGTGGTAAATTCAATTGATTGGACATGATTTGGAAAGGCATACACCTGTCTATATAAGGTCCCACAGTTGACAGTGCATGTCAGAGCAAAAACCAAGCCATGAGGTCGAAGGAATTGTCCGTAGAGCTCCGAGACAGGATTGTGTCGAGGCACAGATCTGGGGAAGGGTACCAAAAAATGTCTGCAGCATTAAAGGTCCCCAAGAACACAGTGGCCTCCATCATTCTTTAATGGAAGAAGTTTGGAACCACCAAGACTCTTCCTAGAGCTGGCCGCCCAGCCAAACTGAGCATTTGAGGGAGAAGGGCCTTGGTCAGGGAGGTGACCGAGAACCCAATGGTCACTCTGACAGAGCTCTAAAGTTCCTCTGTGGAGATGGGAGAATCTTCCAGAAGGACAACCATCTCTGCAGCACTCCACCAATCAGGCCTTTATGGTAGAGTGGCCAGACGGAAGTCACTCCTCAGTAAAAGGCACATGACAGCCCGCTTGGAGTTTGCCAAAAGGCACCTAAAGACTCTCAGACCATGAGAAACAAGATTCTCTGGTCTGATGAAACCAAGATTGAACTATTTGGCCTGAATGCCAAGCGTCACATCTGGAGGAAACCTGGCACCATCCCTACGGTGAAGCATGGTGGTGGCAGCGTTATGCTGTGGGGATGTTTTTCAGCGGCAGGGACTGGGAGACTAGTCAGGATCGAGGGAAAGATGAACAGAGCAAAGTACAGAGAGATCCTTGATGATAACCTGCTCCAGAGTGCTCAGGACCTCAGACTGGCGCGAAGGTTCACCTTCCAACAGGACAACAACCCTAAGCCCACAGCCAAGAGAACGCAGGCGTGGCTTCGGGACAAGTCTCTGAATGTCCTTGAGTGACCCAGCCAGAGCCCGGACTTGAACCCGATGTAACATCTCTGAAGAGACCTGAAAATAGCTGTGCAGCAACGCTCCCCATCCAACCTGACAGCGCTAGAGAGGATCTGCAGAGAAGAATGGGAGAAACTCCCCAAATACAGGTGTGCCAAGCTTGTAGCGTCATACCCAAGAACACTCAAGGCTGTAATCGCTGTCAAAGGTGCTTCAACAAAGTACTGAGTAAAGGGTCCATTTTTTTTTCTTTATAAATTAGCAGACATTTCTAAAAACCTGTTTTTGCTTTGTCATTATGGGGTATTGTGTGTAGATTGATGAGGGGAAAAAACAATTTAATCAACTTTAGAATAAGGCTGTAACCTAACAAAGGGGTCTGAATCCTTTCCGAAGGCACTGTAGACATAGTGTGATCATGTGAATGACACAGACACACAGCATAAACACCAGCACAAATGCATATGATGGTTCAGTACCTACTAGCACAAATCCTTGATAGAAATATAGAATAGATACAACATAGCCCGTATCAACATAAACAAACCACACACACACACACACACACACACACACACACGTACACACACACACACACACCCTTAATGCAGGCCCTTACCTATGTTTGGGTGATTTAAACCTTTCATTATCCGAACCTCTCGAAAAAGCTATGAAAGGCAGAAGGATATGTGTTAGAAGTGAATAGAATACAAATAATATATATAGAACATATTCATATGGGGTCTTCAACTGAGAGTAAATGTTACAGCAATGTGTACCATGTGTTCTTTCAACATTTTATGCATTTTCAATTCATACTGCTGTAAGGCTTACACTTACAGTATTGGGAAGAAATCAGTTCAAATGCTTTGTCATAAAGCAGGATATTTAATTTGAGCCATCCATCTGGCTCATCTGGTTCACAATACATATAAGCTCCTAGCTTTGGGACACAACATCAGGAGTCTGTGTATTGGTTGGACTCCCTGAGCTGTGCCTCGTTCTGGTGGTTGGTGACAGAAAATAACCATACCACAATATAGCCGGCTTCACCCCAATAAAAGTTTCAACGTTTCCTGTCAACAAAAGTATAAATCTGTAGCAACTCTACTTACCAGACGTTAAGTGAAATGTGTCCCTCGATATCAATTTTTTTTTTTTATCCTCCTATTTTTCTACTGTGTAAACAGCGGTAGTCTCGCGTGAAGTGCGTGGTCTAATGGCAGCCCGCTGTCTAACTCGGCAGGAATATGGTGGGGTTCAAATCACTCGCTTTTCTATCCACTATCCTCCCCCTCTTTCTATATGTCTCTCTCTCCCTCCGTTTCCTCCTTCATTCTATCCTTTATTTTCTCAGTCTAAAGACTCTTGCGATGCCCAACGTCACTGTTGCCATAGCGACCCAGGTATTAAGACTAGGCCCTTCCCCGCTTCTCCAGCTGTGCCAGTGGGAATTTTGGGATACGATGTGTTTTGCCGTCGTCATCCTGAAATCCCAGAATTCCACAGACCAAACATGCCCCAGGCCATTCGCTATCTGACCTACTGTCACTGATATACCATTAATACAGTATATAGGGTACATTTACAGACAGATGCATTTGATTGTCAGTGTTATACCCATTTTATGAGATAAGGCTTATTAGTGCAAGTACTTAAATTGACACAGTTCTGACCACCTCTAGATAGCATTAACACTACCTAACGCTTCGCTCTCTCACCCCCCTCTCTCCTCTGTCTCTTTACCTCCCCCAACTCTCTCTTTCCCTCCCTTCTTTCTGCGTAACAGACCAGATTATGTTAATATGGCCTCTTTCATGTCTTCTGTATTGAGGATTTTCTCTAGCCACGGGCATGTAAAGCAGCCTGCTATCAACGGCAATTGTAGAGCGTTCTCTCGTCGCTAGCCAATCCCAGCCCGCTCTCGTCAATCTAGGCCAAATCTGATAGATAGTAGGTGTAGTCTCCGACAATGGCCCAATCGCATTGTTTGGTCTCAAGCAGCCGCCCAATCAGTCTCCTCTCTTGCACCGCTGCCCAATCGGAGATAAGTGAGAGAATTGCGGTGGATTTATCAAGGAAGGGCATAGGCATATGATCACAGATCCTGGTAAGACATGCCATCCAGGCAAGAACAGTGCATGTCAAGGGAAAGACAAAGTAGCCATGCATTAGAACCCACGCAGTGGCCATCTTTCTCTCTCACCACCCCCCCTTGCATCTCTCTCTCACCACCCCCCCCTTTCTCTCTCTCTCTCTCTATATCTCTCTCTCTCTCACTTTCACTCTCTCTCTCTCTCTCACTCTCCAGAGTAGCCGCGCTCCACAAAAACTCTCTCAGGTTTCCAGCTACTTCACTTTAGTCATTCAGTCATTGAATCAACTCACTTAATAAAGATGCCCCTGCCTGCTTACTCTGTGTAATGTCAATGGGAAAAGAGGGAGTTTATTAAGCATTTAAAGTCAGGTCCACCGTGACTGAGAAAACACAAATGGCCAATACTCACCTTCTGTAGGCTGGTTGGATTCAACTGAGTTTTGTCAATGATTTTTATTGCAACCTGGAGGAGACATGAGGAGAACATGAGGAGAACTTGGAGTCAGAGGAAGCGAAGAAGGACATTTTACAAAAAAGCACAACGAGAAGACAAAAACATCCCAGTAGAAATACTAGTGGTCACTAAGGCCAAAGCTAATGGGGATCCATCTTAATAAAAGAACAACCACAACTACAGATCCCCCTCCCATCCACTTCCTACCCCCACCACTCACTCTACTCCTATCCATGACCAAGTCTCACCTCTCTGCCCTATATCCCAAGTCCCCCCCAATCACTACAACAACCCAATCCCAAGACCAGGATTCCCCAACTGATGGCCCGTGGGCCGAATTTGGCCCGCAGGTGGTTTTATTCCCCCCTCCCCCCTCTCTCTCTCTCTCTCTCGCTCTGCCTCTCTCCACCTCCCCGCTTCTTTCTGTCTCCGTCTCTCTCTTTCTCCGCCTCTCTCATTTGCTCTCTCCACGCTTCTATCTCTCTCTCTCTCCGCGCCGCTCTTTCTCTCTCCCTGCCTCTCTCTCTCTAATTGTTGGACATAAAAGACTGTAAAAACACCAAAAATCAGCTCCAAGTGATTTTAATTCTGGAAATCTGTTCCCAAGTATTCCCACGCATAATAGAGAGACACGTGATCGTATACAAATGTAAACAAGGTTTGAAATGATTATGTTTTAGTCAAATATTATATCTGTTTTGGTATAAATATGGTGAAGCTTCCGGCTATGCTGGGTCTAGGGGTCGATTTGAGATTGGGCCCCATGCATCCATCCAACCCACTACCATATAAATATACACTATTTCATTCTATTTCTATGGCCACTACCCTTCCTTTGCATCATGTACCTTACCCAACAACCCCCCACCCTCCCCGTGCCCCAGCCTCACCTCCTTGCCCGTCAGGATGTGGCGGGCCAGCTTGACCTTGGCGAAGTTGCCCTTGCCGATGGTCTTGAGCAGGCGGTAGTTGCCGATGTGCGGAGTCTCGTCAGAGCAGGAGGCAATGGAGTTCCTGCAGCGGGCGCCCAGCGAGCGGCTGGACAGGCTGGTGCCCTTGTCTGAGCGGCTAGCAGCTAGGGACACATGCTGGGGGGAGAGTAGTGAGGGGAAAGGGGGGGTCACAACCAGCACCCTCATGACAACGACCACGCAAAGCCTGGGAACTCCAAGACCCTTTTCACACTATTCTGCCGACCCGAAACATACACTGAACAAAAAATATAAACGCAACATATAAAGTGTTGGTCCCCTGTTTCATGAGCTGAATTTTTTTTTTTTCGCATACATTTTCTATATTCACAAAAAGCTTATTTCTCACATATTTTGTGCACAAATTTGTTTACATCCCTGTTAGTGAGCATTTCTCTTTTGCCAAGATAATCCATCCACCTGACAGGTGTGGCATATCAAGAAGCTTATTAAACAGCATGATCATTACACAGGTGCACCTTGTGCTGGGGACAATAAAAGGCCACTTTAAAATGTGCAGTTTTGCCACACAACACAATGCCACAGATGTCTCAAGTCTTGAGGGAGCATGCAATTGGCATGCTGACTGCAGGAATGTCCACCAGAGCTGTTGCCAGATAATTGAATGTTAATTTCTCTACCATAAGCTGCCTCCAACGTCGTTTTAGAGAATTCTAACCGGCCTCACAAACGCAGAGCACGTGTAACCACGCCAGCCCAGGACCTTCACAAACTCATTCTGATTGGCTGGGCCTAGCTCCCCAGTGGGTTGTCCTGGCTGCCAAGTGGGTGGGCCTATTTCCTCCCAGGCCCACCCATGGCTGCACCCCTGCCCAGTCATGCGAGATCCATAGATTAGAGCCTAATGAATTTATTTCAATTGACTGATTTCCTTATATGAACTGTAACTCAGTAAAATCTTTGAAATTATTGCATGTTGCGTTTATATTTTTTGGTTCAGTATACTTAGATGGCACTGATATTTTCTTTTCACATTGCTTTCTCCAGTACGCTTCCAGCAACTATGTTGGATGCGTAACCAGGCCAGCCAAGTGCAGCTCAGCTCAGTGGGGTGAAAAGGGTACAAGGCCAACTGAGAGACCAATAGCCCTTTTACACTACTGTGCCAACAGCTGACCTGAACCACACTACTGTGCTGGCTCGGATGGAAGGAATTGTATTTTCACATGGCCCCTTCTAGCACGGTTTCAGCAACTATGGTGGATGTGTAACCAAGCCAGTACAGTTTGGCTCGGCTCAGCTCGGCATGGTAGTGTTTAAGGTACTACTCTACTGGACTGGACATATAGCACGGTGGCTCTGGCTCTCCAATAGGACAGGGTAATACTGAGAGTGAATAGATCTAAGTAAGATAACAATGTTACATCAGTGTTTTCCCTAGATCCATTTGGCCTGAAAGCAACACCCAGGACTGCTGGTACACCATAGTTCTACACTGAAATTATATTCTAAGTTGGTATATTATCTTTGATTTGGACATCATCATGCCTGGGCTACATTCAACAGGGCACAATGTTGTGGAACGTTTAGATAGAAACATATAATGTAGAACAGACATGTCTCTCTACACACATGTAGACTAAGGAACCATGTTCTATTCATGATATTTCTATTTGTGACGCTCCACACTGTAAAAAGTACCCAATTGTCATACTTGAGTAAAAGTAAAAGGTACCTTAATAGAAAATGACTTAAGTGAATGTCACCCAGTAAAATACTACTTGAGTAAAAGTCTAAAAGTATCTGGTTCTAAATGTACGTAAGTACAGTGGTGGAAAAGTAGTCAACTGTCATACTTGAGTAAAAGTAAAAAGTACAAGTAAATGCAATATATCAAATTCCTTATATTAAGCAAACCAGATGGCACCATTTTCATGTTTTTTTTTAATTTACGGACAGACAGGGGCACACTCAGACATAATTTACAAACTGAGTAGTTGTGTTTAGTGAGTCCGCCAGATCAGAGGCAGTAGGAATGACAACTCGTTATATTTATAAGTGCGTGAATTGTACCATATTGCTGTCCTGCCTGAGCATTCGAAATGTAACTTTTGGGTGTCAGGGAAAATGTATGGAGTAAAAAGTACATATTTTCTTTAGGAATGTAGTGAAGTAAAAGTAGTCAAAATATAAATAGTAAAGTACAGATATCCCCAAAAACGACTTAAGTAGTACTTTAAAGTATTTTTACTTAAGTACTTTACACCACTGGTGACTAGTCACATGATGTCCGTGTAAAATACTTAGTCAGGGGCCAAGATGACCGATGTCATTTCTAGCACTACAAATACTGAGCTAGTGTACCTCAAACCTGGGTTCAAATACTATTTGAAATCTTTCAAATATTTTGAGTGTTTGCTTTAGACTGCCTGGAGTGCAATTTGGGCATGATTTGCAATTTTGGGAGTTTTCTATCAGTTCCATTGCAAGAGGCAAGCTCAATCAAACACAGCTAAAGTATTTGAAATGATTTCAAATAGAATCTGAACCCAGGTGTGGTATGCATCACATGCTAGTAAGTGCTCGATTCCAGAACCCAACAGCTTTAGTACTAGGTGCTGTGAAGATCCAGTCCAAAGCTTGAGTCATGGCTAATTTTCAGTCATCCAGGCAGGCAGCAGAGCATAAGAAAAAGAACACCAATATGTTTTTTACAGGAACAAAGATAAATGTACAGCTCCTTGTCATGTGATCAAAAGGAAACAGGGCCCCAAAAAACGAGAGAATGAGATGCCAGTAGGAGAGAGAGAGAAAATACAGAGAGAAACAGAGAGAGAGAGGCGGAGAGAGAGAGAGACGGAAAGAGAGAGAGAGAGAGAGAAGCGCAGAGAGAAAGAGGCGGAGAGAGAGAGCGGAGCGAGAGAGAGGCAGCGAGACAGAGAGGCGGAGAGAGAGAGCGACGCTGAGAGAGAGCAGCGTGGAGAGAGAGAGAGAAGCACGGAGATAGAGAGAGAGAGATGCGGAGAGAGAGAGATGCGGAGAGAGAGAGAGGCGGAGAGAGAGAGAGAGGCAGAGAGAGAGCGAGCGAGAGAGAGAGCAGATGCAGGCACAGTGGTCCCTGGCCAGTCTCGAGGCCTGAGGCTTAACACTTCCATCCCCTCAGCATGTCCTCCTGCTTTCTGCCTGAATGGCAACCTATTCCCTTTAAAATGAACTACTTTTGAATAGGGCCCATCTGGTCAAAAGTAGTACACTAAATAGGGAAGAGGCCCATGGGGCTCTGGTCCAAAGTAGTGCACTATATAGGGAATAGGGTGTCATTTGGGATGCAGTAGTACACTAAATAGGGAAGAGGCCCATGGGGCTCTGGTCCAAAGTAGTGCACTATATAGGGAATAGGGTGTCATTTGGGATGCACATTTGCAATAAAGACATGGTCTCCACATAAATATTTGCTTCATCAAACAGCTCCTTGATAAACACACATGTCAGCAGAGAAATTACCATTTATGGAATCACATCTAAAGAGGAACCCCCATAAACAAGTGCATAGTAGGTTAACATTTACATTTTAGTCATTTAGCAGACACTCTTATCCAGAGCGACTTACAGTTAGTGAGTGCATACATTATATTTTTCATACTGGCCCCCCCGTGGGAATCGAACCCACAACCCTGGCGTTGCAAACGCCATGCTCTACCAACTGAGCTACATCCCTGCCGGCCATTCCCTCCCCTACCCTGGGCCAATTGTGCGCCGCCCCATGGGTCTCCCGGTCACGGCCGGCTACGACAGAGCCTGGATTTGAACCAGGATCTCTAGTGGCCCAGCTAGCACTGCGATGCAGTGCCTTAGACCACTGCGCCACTCAGGAGACTTGTAAGCAAATTAGATAGGCCTACAGTGCATTTGGAAAGTATTCAGACCCCTTCCCTTTTTCCACATTTTGTTACGTTACAGACTTATTCTAAAATTGATTAAATTATTTATTTTCCTCATCAATACCCCCTAATTACAAAGCGAAAACAGGTGTTTTGAAATGTTATCAAACTAAAAAACAGAAATACCTTAATTACATAACTATTTAGACCCTTTGCTATGAGACTCGAAATTAAGCTCAGGTGCATCCTGTTTCCATTGATCATCCTCTACAACTTGATTGGAGTCCACCTGTGGTAAATTCAATTGATTGGACATGATTTGGAAATGCACACACCTGTCTATGTAAGGTCCCACAGTTGACACTGCATGTCAGAGCAAAAACCAAGCCATGAGGTCGAAAGAATTGTCCGTAGAGCTCTGAGACAGGATTGTGTCGAGGCACAGATCTGGGGAAGGGTACCAAAACATTTCTGCAGCATTGAAGGTCTTCAAGAACACAGTCGCCTCCATCATTCTTAAATGGAAGAAGTTTGGAACCACCAATACACTTCCTAGAGCAAGAACCCAATGGTCACTCTGACAGAGCTCCAGAGTTCCTCTGTGGAGATGGGAGAACCTTCCAGAAGGACAACCATCTCTGCAGCACTCCACCAATCAGGCCTTTATGGTAGAGTTGTCAGACGGAAGCCACTCCTCAGTAAAAGGCACATGACAGCCCGCTTGGAGTTTGCCAAAAGGCACCTAAAGGACTCTCAAACCATGAGAAACAAGATTCTCTGGTCTGATGAAACCAAGATTGAACTCTGTGGCCTGAATGCCAAGCGTCACGTCTGGAGGAAACCTGGCACCATCCCTACAGTGAAGCATGGTGGTGGCAGCGTCATACTGTGAGGATGTTTTTCAGCGGCAGTGACTTGAAGAATAGTCATGATCGAGGGAAAGATGAACGGAGCAAAGTACAGAGATCCTTGATGATAACCTGCTCCAGAGAGCTCAGGACCTCAGACTGGGGCGAAGGTTGACCTTCCAACAGGACAACAACCCTAAGCACACAGCCAAGACAACGCAGGAGTGGCTTCGGGACAAGTCTCTGAATGTCCTTGAGTGCCCTAGCCAGAGCCCGGACTTGAACCCAATCAAACATCTCTGGAGAGACCTGAAAATAGCTGTGCAGTGACGCTCCCCATCCAACCTGACAGAGCTTGAGAGGATCTGCAGGGAAGAATTGGAGAAAGTCCCCAAATACAGGTGTGCCAAGCTTGTAGGGTCATACCCAAGAAGACTCAAGGCTGTAATCGCTGCCAAAGGTGCTTCAACAAAGTACTGAGTAAAGGGTCTTAATACTTATGTAAATGTGATATTTCCTGGTTTTTTACATTTATTTCTGCAAACATTTCTAAAAACCAGTTTTTGCTTTGTCATTATGGAGTATTGTGTGTAGATCGATGAGAAAAACTACAATTTAATCAATTATAAGAATAAGGCTGTAACAAAACAAAATGTGGAAAAAGTCAAGGGTTCTGAATACTTTCCGAATGCCCTGTACATACATTCTGTTTAATGCTAATCTCCATTGTTGCTTGTGCAGGCCCTACTGCTACTGGCTGGAGTGTCAGGCTGTAGCGGATGGCGCTGCGCTGTTTGACCTGGATAGCTCTGGATAGTCCGCTATACGCAGCAATCAATTTCATTTTGCACAACATTGTATGCAATGATCCGAAATAGTTATTTTTAAATCAATTTGACTAGGGAAATTCTCGTTTTTATTAATCTGAATGGTTGTATGCCAGTTTTAACGGCTTTTCGGCCACACAAGTGGAATACACGGACAGTATGTGACATCACTATCTATAAAGCGTTATAAATAGCTGACGGTTAGTATGAAGCTTCTGCGCATATCCACTGTCTGAGTGTTATCGTATGCGGATGGACTCATCCCGGTCTGTTCGCCTATAGCCATCAGCTCTTTCGCTGTTTAGACGTTCAAGGATACGGCCCATTTTGAGAGAACCTGCTATGCTAAATATCCATCCTCTCATAACCGGGCTCCTTTTTCAAACAACCAAAATGAATACACCATATAATATGCGCTACAAATAAATATGGCGAATGTAAGGCGCCATGTTATGACCCATAGTTCTATAATCCACATAGGATGCAGAATTTCTGCATGCACACAAATTATGGGGATAGCCTAATAATTCCACTTACATGGTCCGTGCCCCTGTCGTTCCCAGACGGTAACGCAGAACGAGAAGACATTTTCCCTGAGTTTTTCCCGAATTACTGTTTGTTTTCGCTTATAATATTTACAGGATCAGGCTCCACTGATAATATCATCTGCAGCTGCGACAACGTCCCAATCAATCTGTTCTTCTCCAACCCGCGAAACCGTGATCGAGAGGAGACTTCTGCCTGTCATTGCAGCAGCAGCCAACCGATATATGGGGTGTCCTCAAGCAAGCTGCATTTCTCTGGCAAAATTTGCTCAATTCGGTAATGTTTCACCAAAAGCAACGCAACCCCACGACTACGTCAATTATGGACTAAAACAGGGTGATGTTTGGCCAAAGCCCAATGTTTCTGTAGCGACTCTCCACCCCCTGTCTCAGTTCGGTATCCAAAACAAATATGGCTTCGGGAGGAGCGTCTCCGTTTATCATAATAAAACTGTATTATTTATCAATGCCCCATCGCTGTCCTGCATGCAACCGACGGCGATTGCATCAAATTCACGGGAAAACATAGGGTATCTTGCACGAAAAGGCCGAATCGTTCATAACCGGATAGTCCTGGCGGATGCTCCGTGAGATGCGCCAATTCTCCCGTCAGAGACGCTTACTGACACATCCACCGACCGAAAACGCACTGCTTATTTTACGAGTGTAAACTTCAGCGTAAAATAAACCTCTCCAAAACTGCAGAGGGAATAAGCGTGTTTAAACCACTGTCTTATATGCCTACTGCATCATTTATTTAGCCTATTGTTTGCTCTTGCATTTGTATCCCAACCGTTACTGCACATTACGATCGGTGATGTCCTGATTGGTTAGCTATAGACTAAGTCAGTATTTAGATAAACAAACACTCACCTCGCCACCCTCTCCAATCCATCCATCCATTTTTAAGGTATTCTCCCAACCAAAGGCATCACTCCAGACCAGGTGCACAAATTGGGATTCTTGAAGGCTAGCCTACAGATCGACTAATAGACATTGTCTACACTCTAAAAAGAAAAGGTTCCTTAAGGGGTTCTTCAAATTGAAACTGTGGGGGAACCCCTATAAGTTCTTTGAAGAACCCCTTTTAATGGATCCTCATAACCTTGTGCGGTTCATTTTTGAACTACCCCCCTCCTCTAATAATAATAATAATTAATAATATTATGCATAACAATAACACAATATTTTAGTTCTCAATGTTTTATGATTTTAGTGGCAAAGCAGAATAAAAAAAATATATATATATTAGGGAAACTCCCAGCAGAGCCCTAAGTCCAATGGGTATATCCTCTGCACTCAAAAAATTAGGGGCTCAACAAGGGTTCTTCTAAGATCCTCAAAGTTTGAAGATCGTAGGGTTCTTGGCACTGAAAATTGCCCCCAAAAGGTTCTTTCAAGAACCCCATAGGAGGTGGGGTTCATCGAGGAACCTCCTTAGTTGGTGGGGGTTCTTCCAGGAACCTAACTGCCCAACTGAAACATTTGGATTTGAATTTGAAAGGACAGCAGGTGCAGGCACTTACCTTAAATTGAGGAGATCTTTACATTTCAGTTAAGGTTTGTCCCTTGTATGATCTAAATTGATATTGTTTTATGATGATACCATCTATCTTTTCATATTTGTGCAAATCTTTCTAAAATAGAAAATGGACACAATTCAAAGGATATCAATCAACAAAGAGGTAAGACTATGAAGGCTATAAGAATATGTTGAAGGCTAGCTGTATTGGGTGAAGATGACTGAACTGCTCACTTTTGTGTCTGTCTGCAGGTATACAGACGAGGAGGCATGCAAAGGTATGTCAATGGGTATTGGTGTGTTATGCATATCACATGTACTATTCTCCTCCCTTACCTCTTCAATGAAAATCCCATAGGCCTCTACATTATGGACAAGGTATGTGTATGAAAACAATTATCAAAAAAAAAATTCATTCACATTTACTACAAAAACCAAGGTATGAATACTGTTGTGTGCATTCTTTCTTAAAGATCTGTATAATTACTTTTTTTTTTGGAGTCATAGACTTCACCCTCACTACACCTCTGAATATAACAGGAAACATGTTCGATCAACATGCACTGGTAAACTCTGCTGGGAGTTTACCTCATATTTAGATTTTTTATTCTGCTTTGCCACTAAAATCATAAACACTGACAACTAAATGTTGTGGTTATTGTTATGTGTATTATTATTCATAATAATATGGGGGGGTAGTTCAAAAATTTACCCCAAAAGGTTATTCAAAAGGTTCTTTGAGGATCCTTTAAAAGGGGTTCTTTGAAGAACCCTTTTCCTCAAATAACTTATAGGGGTTCCCCCACAGTTTCAATTTGAAGAACCCCTAAAGGATACTCCAGGAACCTTTTCTTTTTAGTGTGGCATGTTGATGTTAATGTGTTGATATTCTCCATATCCATAGCCAGAATGATTTTGCAGTGCATAGTGATCGAATAGGTTTCCTGTTATATTCATTAAAGGTGTAAGGAGGGTGAAGTCTGTGAATCCCAAAAATAGTAATTATACAGATTAACAAAACATGCACACGACAGTATTCATACCTTAGTTTTTGTGGTGAATGTACATTTCAAAAATGTTTGATAATGGTTTTCATAAACATACAGTGAGGGAAAAAAGTATTTAATCCCCTGCTGATTTTGTACGTTTGCCCACTGACAAAGAAATGGTCAGTCTATAATTTTAATGGTAGGTTTATTTGAACAGTGAGAGACAGAATAACAACAAAAAAATCCAGAAAAACGCATGTCAAAAATGTTATAAATTGATTTGCATTTTAATGAGGAAAATAAGTGTTTGACCCCCTCTCAATCAGAAAGATTTCTGGCTCCCAGGTGTCATTTATACAGGTAACGAGCTGAGATTAGGAGCACACTCTTAAAGGGAGTGCTCCTAATCTCAGCTTGTTACCTGTATAAAAGACACCTGTCCACAGAAGCAATCAATCAATCAGATTCCAAACTCTCCACCATGGCCAATACCAAAGAGCTCTCCAAGGATGTCAGGGACAAGATTGTAGACCTACACAAGGCTGGAATGGGCTACAAGACCATCGCCAAGCAGCTTGGTGAGAAGGTGACAACTGTTGGTGCGATTATTCGCAAATGGAGGAAACACAAAATAACTGTCAATCTCCCTCGGCCTGGGGCTCCATGCAAGATCTCACCTCGTGGAGTTGCAATGATCATGAGAACGGTGAGGGATCAGCCCAGAACTACGCGGGAGGATCTTTGATCTCAAGGCAGCTGGGACCATAGTCACCAAGAAAACAATTGGTAACACACTACGCCGTGAAGGACTGAAATCCTGCAGCACCCGCAAGGTCCCCCTGCTCAAGAAAGCACATATACAGGCCCGTCTGAAGTTTGCCAATGAACATCTGAATGATTCAGAGGAGAATTGGGTGAAAGTGTTGTGGTCAGATGAGACCAAAATCGAACTCTTTGGCATCAACTCAACTCGCCGTGTTTGGAGTAGGAGGAATACTGCCTATGACCCCAAGAACACCATCCCCACTGTCAAACATGGAGGTGGAAACATTATGCTTTGGGGGTGTTTTTCTGCTAAGGGGACAGGACAACTTCACCGCATCAAAGGGACGATGGACGGGGCCATGTACCGTCAAATCTTGGGTGAGAACCTCCTTCCCTCAGCCAGGGCATTGAAAATGGGTCGTGGATGGGTTTTCCAGCATGACACTGACCCAAAACACACGGCCAAGGCAACAAAGGAGTGGCTCAAGAAGAAGTACATTAAGGTCCTGGAGTGGCCTAGCTAGTCTCCAGACCTTAATCCCATAGAAAATCTTTGGAGGGAGCTGAAGTTTCGAGTTGCCAAACGTCAGGCTCGAAACCTTAATGACTTTGAGGATCTTAGAAGAACCCTTGTTGAACCCCTCATTTTTAGAGTGTTGTCAAATCGGTAGCCTGGATAGGATCTAACAGTTTCTCAGTCATAGGGTTGCAAAATTCCTCCAACCAGAATTTTGGGAAAGTTTGTCAACCCTAAGCTAACACTTTTCCTAACCTTAACCTAAATCTCTTAAACTGCTGTGTTATTTATCCAAACTGCTAAGTCAATTATCCTAACCTTTGTCATTAGTTCTCTTAACCTGCAACATAAATTCTCCTAAGCTTTGTCTTTACCACAAATTCTAATGAAGCATCAAGCGGCCTGGTCTAAGAGCAAGACGTATAATACGTTACGTCAGCCAATTTGTATAATATTGTATGACGGGTAAGACGTATGATAATACATCCTCCAATTCAGATGATATTGTACAACCGCAATTCCATTCGTAACGTAACATATCATACTAAATGGAGGGACACAAATGTACATCCCAAATCCTAAGAATTTCCCTGAATCCATGTTGTGGTATTTGATTCCAGGTACAAATCAATGCCATTGTGCCCCTGAGCAAAGCCCTTAACCCTAAATTGCTGTCCATCCAGCGGTGCTGCTGTGGCTGACCCTGTGCTCTGGTCAAAAGTAGTGCACTATATAGGGAATAGGGTGGCATTTGGGATGTAAACCCTGTCTATATGCAGCATTGTCTATCAGCACATACTAACCCATGAGTTTGGTGATATTGATGCTAGAGCAACCAAGTAGATTGGGATCCTTTCCTATTCAGGTATGGGCCTTGTTCCAATACACACAACATGCATCTTTCCTCCCTTCCTTCCTCGAGCTTATGTGAATTGGTGAAATGAATGCAGTGGAAAGCTTGATGTTATATCGGTGATTACTTAATATGCCATTTAGCAGATGCTTTTATCCAAAGCGACTTACAGTCATGCGTGCATACATTTTTGTGTATGGGTGGTCCCGGGGATCGAACCCACTACCTTGGCGTTACAAGCGCCGTGCTCTACCAGCTGAGCTACAGATTACTTCAAGGAAGGGTGAAAGGATAGAAGGAAGGATGTATTCAAACAAGCCCTTGGTCTACCCAGCAGGGGCACAAGCCTGCAGCAGTGCTTTAAAGCTTCCAGCAGATGATAGCAGTGTGTTGCTTTCACTATCCAGTTCCAGAGAACCAAGTACCCTGTCTGACTGGCTGCCCCATCACATCTGGGCCTACAGTATGTTTACAAAACGTCTCAGAGTAGGAGTGCTGATCTAGGATCGGTTTTCCTTTTTAAATTATAATCAATAAAATTGTATGGACATGGAGGACCTTCATATTGTAATGTCAGAACTATAGCCTGTGGTGTATATGGCTCTGTTGTGTGACCTGTTGTCATCTGTGTCAATGTAGATTATAATTTAGATCTTTACTCAAGAATGTGAGACAAATTCCTGCAAAGGCCAATAGAGAGAACTGAACTTGGTTACTTTTGACTGGCACTGAGGTAGGCCTACCTTGTTCTGATCTAATGAGGCATTTACAATTTTCATTATTATTATTATTTTTATCTATACGCTATCATAATTGATCAGCAGGAAAACCTGTGGATTGTGACAATAAACGAGAAACATTTTGTTCATTTGGAGGGTCATAAGAATATTCAATTTTATTTGAGGTGTGTCAAAATGCAAACATTTAGGAAATAATTGATTCAGCATCCTAGCTTTCTTTGCTAAGCAAAGCTGTACCTCTCCTAGCCTCTGAGTGGCGACAATGACCAGTGTTTGTAATATAATTACCAACCAAACTGGAGTAGGCATTCAGCGTGCATGAAGTCCCCTGCTGGTTTACCGTTTTTTTTTATCCCTTTGGTACTATTTTCACAAGTATGTGTTAACATTTCACAACTCTTGGTACAAAACTCAAAACAGATCATCAAAGCGGATGTTTTTTTAAGCACATTTTCAATTGACTAAGTACAACACACAAAATCACACAGTCACTTTTTCACCAAACCTAATCAGTGTTTCATCTAGAAATACCTTTCATATAAAGTAATTGCCTTTCACAATGCAATGCTCACAGTACTTTTCATATGATTCTCTTCTCATTTGTTTAAATACCTTTGACCATCACTTAATCCAACTTTGCTTAATGTTTATACACTTAACAATTTGGGAAACCTATAGATTTTAAACTGGTTTGTCTACTACAATGCCTTGCAAAAGTATTCATCCCCCTTGGCATTTTTCCTATTTTGTTGCATTACAGCCTGTAATTTAAATGGATTTTTATTTGGATTTCATGTAATGGACATACATAAAATAGTCCAAATTGGTGAAGTGAAATGAAAAAAATAACTTGTTTCAAAAAAATCAATAACGGAAAAGTGTGGCGTGCACATGTATTCACCCCATTTGCCATGAAGCCCCTAAATAAGATCTGGTGTAACCAATTACCTTCAGAAGTCACATAATTAGTTAAAGTCCATCTGTGTGCAATCTAAGTGTCACATGATCTGTCACATGATTTCAGTATATATGCACCTGTTCTGAAAGGCCCCAGAGTCTGCAACACCACTAAGCAAGGGGCACCACCAAGCAAGCGGCACCACCAAGCAAGCGGCACCAAGGAGCTCTCAAAACAAGGTCAGGGACAAAGTTGTGGAGAAGTACAGATCAGGGTTGGGTTATAAAAAAATATCAGAAACTTTGAACATCCCACGGAGCACCATTAAATCTATTATTAAAAAATTGAAAGAATATGGCACCACAACAAACCTGCCAAGAGAGGGCCGCCCACCAAAACTCACGGACCAAGCAAGGAGGGCATTAATCAGAGGAGGTTGGAGTATCTGTCCATAGGATCAATTTAAGCTGTACACTCCACAGAGCTGGGCTTTATGGAAGAGTGGCCAGAAAAAAGCCATTGCTTAAAGAAATAAATAAGCAAACACGTTTGGTGTTCGCCAAAAGCCATGTGGGAGACTCTCCAAACATATGGAAGAAGGTACTCTGGTCAGATGAGACTAAAATTGAGCTTTTTGGCCATCAAGGAAAACGCTATGTCTGGCGCAAACCATGTTTTTCATCGGCAGGGACTGGGATACTGGTCAGAATTGAAGGAATGATGGATGGCGCTAAATACAGGGTAATCCTTGAGGGAAACCTGTTTCAGTCTTCCAGAGATTTGAGACTGGGACGGAGGTTCACCTTCCAGCAGGACAATGACCCTAAGCATACTGCTAAAGCAACACTCAAGTGGTTGAAGGGGAAACATGTAAATGTCTTGGAATGGCCTAGTCAAAGGCCAGACCTCTATCCAATTGAGAATCTGTGGTATGACTTACAGATTGCTGTACACCAGCGGAACCCATCCAACTTGAAGGAGCTGGAGTAGTTTTGCCTTGAAGAATGGGCAAAAATCCCAGTGGCTAGATGTGCCAAGCTTATAGAGACATACCCCAAGAGACTTGCAGCTGTAATTGCTGCAAAAGGTGGCTCTACAAAGTATTGACTTTGGGGGGGTGAATAGTTATGCACGCTCAAGTTCTCTGTTTTTTTGTCTTATTTCTTGTTTGTTTCACAAGAAAAAATATTTAGCATCTTCAAAGTGGTAGGCATGTCGTATAAATCAAATGATACAAACCCCCCAAAAAGTATTTTTAATTCCAGGTTGTAAGGCAATAAAATAGGAAAAATGCGAAGGGGTGTGAATACTTTCGCAAGCCACTGTATATATGGATTTTGAGAACTACAGTCGTGGTCAAAAGTTTTGAGAATGACACAAATATAAATTTTCACAAAGTCTGCTGCCTCAGTTTTTATGATGGCAATTTGCATATACTCCAGAATGTTATGAAGAGTGATCAGATGAATTTCAATTAATTGCAAAGTCCCTCTTTGCCATGAAAATTAACTTTATCCCCCCAAAACATTTCCACTGCATTTCAGCCTTGCCACAAAAGGACCAGCTGACATCATGTCAGTGATTCTCTCGTTAACACAGGTGAGAGTGTTGACAAGGCTGGAGATTGAGTTAGAATAACAGACTGGAAGCTTTAAAAGGAGGGTGGTGCTTGAAATCATTGTTCTTCCACGTGCCGTCATCATTGCTTTGCACAAAAAGGGCTTCACAGGCAAGGATATTGTTGCTAGTAAGATTGCGCCTAAATCAACCATTTATCGGATCATGAAGAACTTCAAGGAGAGAGGTTCAATTGTTGTGAAGAAGGCTTCAGGGCTCCCAAGAAAGTCCAGCAAGCGCCAGGACCGTCTCCTAAAGTTGATTCAGCTGCGGGATCGGGGCACCACCATTGCAGAGTGGCTCCCGAGTGGCGCAGCGGTCTAAGGCACTGCATCTCAGTGCTTGAGGAGTCACTACAGACCCCCTATGTTTGATTCCAGGCTGTATCACAACCAGCCGTGATTGGGAGTACCATAGGGCAGCGCACAATTGGCCCAGCGTCGTCCGGGTTTGGCCGGTGTAGGCCGTCATTGTAAATAAGAATTTGTTCTTAACTGACTTGCCTAGTTAAATAAAGGTAAAATAAAAATAAAAGAGCTTGCTCCGGAATGGCAGCAGGCAGGTGTGAGTGCATCTGCACGCACAGTGAGGCGAATACTTTTGGAGGATGGCCTGGTGTCAAGAAGGGCAGCGAGGAAGCCACTTCTCTCCAGGAAAAACATCAGGGACAGACTGATATTCTAAAAAGGGTACAGGGATTGGACTGCTGAGGACTGGGGTAAAGTCATTTTCTCTGATGAATCCCCTTTCCGATTGTTTGGGGCATCCGGAAAAAAGCTTGTCCGGAGAAGACAAGGTGAGCGCTACCATCAGTCCTGTGTCATGCCAACAGTAAAGCATCCTGAGACCATTCATGTGTGGGGTTGCTTCTCAGCCAAGGGAGTGGGCTCACTCACAATTTTGCCTAAGAACACAGCCATGAATAAAGAATGGTACCAACACATCCTCCGAGAGCACCTTGCCATAAGGCAAAAGTGATAACTAAGTGGCTCGGGGAACAAAACATCGACATTTTGGGTCCATGGCCAGGAAACTCCCCAGACCTTAATCTCATTGAGAACTTGTGGTCAAATCCTCAAGAGGTGGGTGGACAAACAAAAACCTACAAATTCTGACAAACTCCAAGCATTGATTATGCAAGAATGGGCTGCCATCAGTCAGTTCATTGACAGCATGCCAGGGCGGATTGCAGAGGTCTTGAAAAAGAAGGGTCAACAGTGAAAATATTGACTCTTTGCATAAACTTAATGTAATTGTCAATAAAAGCCTTTGACACTTATGGAATGCTTGTAATTATACTTCGGTATACCATAGTAACATCTGACAAAAATATCTAAAAACACTGAAGCAGCAAACTTTGTGAAGACCAAAAACTGTGTCATTCTCAAAACTTTTGACATTTACATTTACATTTTAGTCATTTAGCAGACGCTCTTATCCAGAGCGACTTACAGTTAGTGAATACATATTTTTTTTATACTGGCCCCCCGTGGGAATCGAACCCACAACCCTGGCGTTGCAAACGCCATGCTCTATCAACTGAGCTACATCCCTGCCGGCCATTCCCTCCCCTACCCTGGACAACGCTGGGCCAATTGTGCGTCGCCCATGAGTCTCCCGGTCGCGGCCGGCTGCGACAGAGCCTGGATTCGAACCAGGATCTCTAGTGGCACAGTTAGCACTGCGATGCAGTGCCTTAGACCACTGCGCCACTCAGGAGCCCCACTCAGGAGCCTTTGACCACGACTGTACAGAAATAAAATGTGGTTTGTAAAGTATAAACATCTAAATTACATGTATGGTACATGATAACCATATGTTATTGCTAATTGATTTCACATAGTGATAACCACAATTGGTCACCATATAAAAAACATGGAGCAGGATAGACAGCAAGGGAGAGGAAGAAATCAAAGACAAGGGGCCTGTCAGAGAGGTGGGCATGGGCCCCGTCAAAGAGGTGGACATCAGAGAGAGGGAGGCAGACTGCAGGGAACTGTTGTGTCTAATGAAGTCCAGGCCATCGTTGTTGACCATGTGGTAAAAAGAGGCCTTACCATGGCAAAGGCTGCCAGATTAGTTCACCCCAGTCTGAAAAGCTCAACTGTCAATTCGATCATGAAAACATTTCACCAAGAAAACCGGTAAGTCTGCAGGATATGCACTATGCTTTACCATTACATTTACAGTAAATGACATATTGTAATGCATGTAAATTCACAGAACATGTTACAGTATTCTTACAGTATGAGCTATTGACAGTATACTCTGTTCTACCCTCAGAAGTGACAGAAGACCCCATGGTGGTGGCCGTGTGCTGACCGACCAGCAGTGGTTGAAATGGTGAGAGCAAGGAATGACATACGGCTGTCCGAAATAAAGCAGGCTATTGAGGAGAACGATGACACCTTTGCCAATGTGGCATCCATCAGCCTACCAACAATCGCCCGCCTTTTGAAGAGGCACCAGGTATCTATGAAACACATCTACCTAGTGCCTTTTGAGAGAAACAACGACCGGGTGAAACAATTGCTGGCCGAATATGTTCAGGAACAGCACTATATACTGCGTTACTGTTACTATTTGATGCACATGTTACTTCACAATATCATATTGGAACTATACTGTAATAAGAACTTGATGCTGCTGGGAACCGTAAGTATATCTTTATTGAAGAAGCGGGCTTCAACCTGGCCAAAACTCAGCGCCGTGGGCGGAACCTCATTGGTTAACGGGCGACCGTCCAAGTGCCTGGACAACGTGGGAGAAACAGCTCCATGTGCACAGCTATCTCTGAAGATGGTGTGGTAGGACGTACGCCATTACTTGGATCCCACAACGCTGTGCACCTCATTGTGTTTCTCAATGAAATTGAGCAGGCCTGTCAAGGTAAAGGGGTCACCTACAGTGGCTTGCGAAAGTATTCACCCCCCTTGGCATTTTTCCTATTTTGTTGCCTTACAACCTGGAATTAAAATTGATGTTTGGGGGGTTTGTATCATTTGATTTACACAACATGCCTACCACTTTGAAGATGCAAAATAATTTTTTTTGTGAAACAACCAAGAAATAATACAAAAAAACAGAAAACTTGAGCGTGCATAACTATTCACCCTCCCAAAGTCAATACTTTGTAGAGCCACCTTTTGCAGCAATTACAGCTGCAAGTCTCTTGGGGTATGTCTCTATAAGCTTGGCACATCTAGCCACTGGGATTGTTGCCCATTCTTCAAGGCAAAACTGCTCCAGCTCCTTCACGTTGGATGGGTTCCGCTGATGTACAGCAATCTTTAAGTCATACCACAGATTCTCAATTGGATTGAGGTCTGGGCTTTGACTAGGCCATTCCAAGACATTTAAATGTTTCCCCTTCAACCACTCGAGTGTTGCTTCAGCAGTATGCTTAGGGTCATTGTCCTGCTGGAAGGTGAACCTCCGTCCCAGTCTCAAATCTCTGGAAGACTGAAACAGGTTTCCCTCAAGGATTTCCCTGTATTTAGCGCCATCCATCATTCCTTCAATTCTGACCAGTTTCCCAGCCCTGCCGATGAAAAACTTGGTGGATGGTGTTCTCGGGGTGATGAGAGGTGTTGGGTTTGCGCCAGACATAGCGTTTTCCTTGATGGCCAAAAAGCTCAATTTTTGTCTCATCAGACCAGAGTACCTTCTTCCATATGTTTGGGGAGTCTCCCACATGGCTTTTGGCGAACACCAAACGTGTTTGCTTATTTATTTCTTTAAGCAATGGCTTTTTTCTGGCCACTCTTCCGTAAAGCCCAGCTCTGTGGAATGTACAGCTTAAAGTGGTCCTATGGACAGATACTCCAATCTCCGCTGTGGAGCTTTACAGCTCCTTCAGGGTTATCTTTGGTCTCTTTGTTGCCTCTGATTAATGCCCTCCTTGCCTGGTCTGTGAGTTTTGGTGGGCGGCCCTCTCTTGGCATGTTTGTTGTGGTGCCATATTCTTTCAATTTTTTAATAATGGATTTAATGGTGCTCCGTGGGATGTTCAAAGTTTCAGATATTTTTTATAACCCAATCCTGATCTGTACTTCTCCACAACTTTGTCCCTGACCTGTTTGGAGAGCTCCTTGATCTTCATGGTGCCTCTTGCTTGGTGGTGCCCCTTGCTTAGTGGTGTTGCAGACTCTGGGGCCTTTCAGAACAGGTGTATATATACTGAAATCATGTGACTGATCATGTGACACTTAGATTGCACACAGGTGGACTTTATTTAACTAATTATGTGACTTATGAAGGTAATTGGTTGCACCAGATCTTATTTAGGGGCTTCATAGCAAATGGGGTGAATACATGTGCACGCACCACTTTTCCGTTATTTATTTTTTTGAATTTTTGGAAACAAGTTATTTTTTTCATTCCACTTCACCAGTTTGGACTATTTTGTGTATGTCCATTACATGAAATGCAAATACAAATCCATTTAAATCACAGGTTGTAATGCAACAAAATAGGAAAAACACCAAGCGGGATGAATACTTTTGCAAGGCGCTGTATTATGGAAATTATAGATTTTCTGTAAATTCTGTTGGGTAATGTAAGTGTATTGCCTAATGTGAAAACTGTAATTTACAGTACTGTAGCATATTACTTTCAGCACTTCTAAGGGTGATTTGAAACACGTATCTTGCATTGTTTGCTATTGGATTAACTGGTAGTTAAAACGACTTGAGAATATATCATTATTTTGTGTTTAGTGATTAAACCAATGTTCTCATTACATTTCACAAATTTATATTTTGAATCCATGGTTGTGGTGAGAGATGTTTACGATCCAAATGAATGCACAATGACAGGTTTGCGTTACGTGTGACCAGTTTGTAGTTTTGTACTAAGAGTTATGAAAATTTACCACATACAGTGCATTCAGAAAGTATTCAGACCCCTTGACTTTTCTCCACATTTTGTTACGTCACAGCCTTATTCTGAAATTGATAAAAGTATTTTTTCCCCTCAAATCTACACACAATACCCCATAATTGTCACGCCCTGACTCAGGGGACTTGTATTTGTTGAGTCAGGGTGTGTATTTTCTGTGTTGTGTTTGGCTATGTTGATTGTCTGTTAGATTCTAGTATTTCTAGATCTATGTTGGCCTGTGTGGTTCCCAATCAGAGGCAGCTGTCGCTCGTTGTCTCTGATTGGGGACCATACTTATGCAGCGTTTTGGCACTAGTTAGTTGTGGGATCTTGTTCCGTAAAGGTACGTTGTTTGTATGCTACCTTGGACTTCACGTTTCGTTTGTTGTTTTGTCGTGTGTTTACTCGTTAATAAATATGAATGCATATCACGCTGCGCCTTGGTCCTTCTCGTTCGTCAACGATCGTGACAGAAGATCCCACCAAAATAGGACCAAGCAGCGTGTTCAGGAGCAAACGCCGGGAATTAAACAGGAGGTTACGTTAGTAGATGTCCTCCTCGGTTGGGGGAGAATCACGGAGGAGGAGGCCGTCCGTTACCGGAGGGCAATGAATGAGGATGCCCAGGTAGGAGAGGAGAAACGGCGGCAACAGTGCCGACGACAGAGACCCGAGAGGCAACCCCAATAAATTTTTTTGGGGGGGCACACGGTGTGGACGACGAGGCAGCAGGAGGCAGCGACAGGGCGGATCTGCAGGTTAGGAGAGGAGGCCACCAGGTTAAGGGGGCTATTGGTTCAGAGGGAGCAGGAGTTAATTGGTCAGAGGGAGGAGCTACAGGAGGCGATAAGGGAGAAGGAGAGTGTAGAGGCACGGCGAGAGGAGCTGGTTAGGCAGCAGAAGGAGCGGGGGTTTATAAGGGAACCCAGTCCCGTTCCTCGCACCAAGAAAGTGGTGCGTGTCGCCAGTCCGGTCCGGCCCGTTCCTGATCCCCGCACTAAGCCAGTGGTGCGTGTTCCCAGTATGGCCCGACCCGTTCCTGCTCCCCGCACTAAGCCAGTGGTGCGTGTTCCCAGTACGGCCCGACCCGTTCCTGCTCCCCGCACTAAGCCAGTGGTGTGTGTTCCCAGTACGGTCCGGCCCGTTCCTGCTCCCCGCATTAAGCCAGTGGTGCGTGTTCCCAGTACGGCCCGACCCGTTCCTGCTCCCCGCACTAAGCCAGTGGTGTGTGTTCCCAGTACGGCCCGGCCCGTTCCTGCACCTCGCATCAAGCCAGTGGTGCGCGTCGCCAGCCCGGCCCGGCCTGTTCCTGCTTCCCGCACCAGGCCAGTGGTGTGCGTCGCCAGCCCGGTCCGGCCCGTTCCTGCTCCTCGCATCAAGCCAGTGGTGCGCGTTGCCAGCTCGGCCCGGCCCATTCCTGCTCCTCGCACCAAGCCAGTGGTGCGCGTCGTCAGCCCGGTCCGGCCTGTTCCTGCTCCCCGCACCAAGCCAGTGGTGCGCGTCGTCAGCCCGGTCCGGCCCGTTCCTGCTCCCCGCACCAAGCCAGTGGTGCGTGTGTCCAGTCCGGCACGGCCCGTGCCTGTTCCACCGGTGCCTGGTCCAGCACCGGTCAGCTGCTCCACTCCGGAGCCAGAGCAATCCGCTCCACCGGGGTCCGGTCCAACTCCGGTCAGTGGATCCACTCCGGAGCCAGAGCAATCCGCTCCACCGGGGTCCGGTCCAACTCCGGTCAGTGGATCCACTCCGGAGCCAGAGCAATCCGCTCCACCGGGGTCCAGTCCAGCTCCGGTCAGCCGCTCCACTCCGGAGCCAGAGCAGTCCGCTCCACCGGTGCCTGATCCAGCTCCGGTCAGCGGCTCCACTCCGGAGCCAGAGCAGTTCGATCCACTTTCGTCGGGTCCAGCTCCAGTCAGCGGTTCCAGTCCAGACCCAGACGTCAGCCCCTCTCCAGGTTCGGGGTCTCCCACACCAGGGTCCAGACAGGGCTTGGTACGTCGTGGGAGGAAGGAGAGGGGAAGCAGCGCGCCGAGGTCCAGACCAGACCAGGGGCGCAACAGGGAGGTGGAGAGTAAGTGGTGGTCACGCCCGGAGCCGGATCCGCCTCCGAGGCGGAATGCCCACCCGGCCCCTACCCTGTTAGGTTTATGTGGCGCGGTCGGAGTCCGCACCTTTGGGGGGGGTACTGTCACGCCCTGACTCAGGGGACTTGTATTTGTTGAGTCAGGGTGTGTATTTTCTGTGTTGTGTTTGGCTATGTTGATTGTCTGTTAGATTCTAGTATTTCTAGATCTATGTTGGCCTGTGTGGTTCCCAATCAGAGGCAGCTGTCGCTCATTGTCTCTGATTGGGGCCAATACTTAGGCAGCCTATTGGCACTAGTGGGTTGTGGGATCTTGTTCCGTGTGAGGTACAGTGGGGAAAAAAAGTATTTAGTCAGCCACCAATTGTGCAAGTTCTCCCACTTAAAAAGATGAGAGAGGCCTGTAATTTTCATCATAGGTACACGTCAACTATGACAGACAAATTGAGGGAAAAAAATCCAGAAAATCACATTGTAGGATTTTTTAATGAATTTATTTGCAAATTATGGTGGAAAATAAGTATTTGGTCACCTACAAACAAGCAAGATTTCTGGCTCTCACAGACCTGTAACTTCTTCTTTAAGAGGCTCCTCTGTCCTCCACTCGTTACATGTATTAATGGCACCTGTTTTAACATATTATCAGTATAAAAGACACCTGTCCACAACTTCAAACAGTCACACTCCAAACTCCACTATGGCCAAGACCAAAGAGCTGTCAAAGGACACCAGAAACAAAATTGTAGACCTTCACCAGGCTGGGAAGACTGAATCTGCAATAGGTAAGCAGCTTGGTTTGAAGAAATCAACTGTGGGAGCAATTATTAGGAAATGGAAGACATACAAGACCACTGATAATCTCCCTCGATCTGGGGCTCCACGCAAGATCTCACCCCGTGGGGTCAAAATGATCACAAGAACGGTGAGCAAAAATCCCAGAACCACACAGGGGGACCTAGTGAATGACCTGCAGAGAGCTGGGACCAAAGTAACAAAGCCTACCATCAGTAACACACTATGCCGCCAGGGACTCAAATCCTGCAGTGCCAGACGTGTCCCCCTGCTTAAGCCAGTACATGTCCAGGCCCGTCTGAAGTTTGCTAGAGTGCATTTGGATGATCCAGAAGAGGATTGGGAGAATGTCATATGGTCAGATGAAACCAAAATAGAACTTTTTTGGTAAAAACTCAACTCGTCGTGTTTGGAGGACAAAGAATGCTGAGTTGCATCCAAAGAACACCATACCTACTGTGAAGCATGGGGGTGGAAACATCATGCTTTGGGGCTGTATTTCTGCAAAGGGACCAGGACGACTGATCCGTGTAAAGGAAAGAATGAATGGGGCCATGTATCGTGAGATTTTGAGTGAAAACCTCCTTCCATCAGCAAGGGCATTGAAGATGAAACGTGGCTGGGTCTTTCAGCATGACAATGATCCCAAACACACCGCCCGGGCAACGAAGGAGTGGCTTCGTAAGAAGCATTTCAAGGTCCTGGAGTGGCCTAGCCAGTCTCCAGATCTCAACCCCATAGAAAATCTTTGGAGGGAGTTGAAAGTCTGTGTTGCCCAGTGACAGCCCCAAAACATCACTGCTCTAGAGGAGATCTGCATGGAGGAATGGGCCAAAATACCAGCAACAGTGTGTGAAAACCTTGTGAAGACTTACAGAAAACGTTTGACCTGTGTCATTGCCAACAAAGGGTATATAACAAAGTATTAAAAAACTTTTGTTATTGACCAAATACTTATTTTCCACCATAATTTGCAAATAAATTAATAAAAAATCCTACAATGTGATTTTCTGGATTTTTTTTTCTCATTTTGTCTGTCATATTTGACGTTTACCTATGATGAAAATTACAGGCCTCTCTCATCTTTTTAAGTGGGAGAACTTGCACAATTGGTGGCTGACTAAATACTTTTTTTCCCCACTGTATGTTGTTTCTGTACCTTGGACTTCACGTTTCGTTTGTTGTTTTGTCGTGTGTTTAGTCGTTAATAAATATGAATGCATATCACGCTGCGCCTTGGTCCTTCTCGTTCGTCAACGATCGTGACAATAATGACAAAGCAAAAACTGTTTTTTTTTTACATAAGTATTCAGACCCTTTGCTATGAGACTCGAAATTGAGCTCAGGTGTATCCTGTTTCCATTGATCACCCTTGAGATGTTTCTACAACTTGACTGGAGTCCACCTGTGGTAATTTCAATTAATTGGACATGATTTGGAAAGGCATGTCAGAGCAAAGACCAAGCCATGAGGTCAAAGGAATTGTCCGTAGAGCTCCGAGACATGATTGTGTCGAGGCACAGATCTGGGGAAGGGTACCAAAACATTTCTGCAGCATTGAAGGTCCCCAAGAACACAGTGGCCTCCATCATTCTTAAATGGAAGAAGTTTGGAACCACCAAGACTCTTACTAGAGCTGGCCGCCCGGCCAAACTGAGCAATCGGGGAGAAGGGCCTTGGTCAGGGCACACAGCCAAGACAACGCAGGATTGTCTTCGTGATAAGTCTCTGAATGTCCTTGAGTGTCTAGCCAGAGCCCGGACTTGAACCCAATCGAACATCTCTGGAGAGACCTGAAAATAGCTGTGCAACGACACTCCCCATCCAACCTGACAGAGCTTGAGAGGATCTGCAGAGAAGAATGGGAGAAACTCACCAAATACAGGTGTGCCAAGCTTGTAGCGTCATACCCAAGAAGACTTGAGGCTGTAATCACTGCCAAAGGTGCTTCAACAAGGTACTGAGTAAAGGGTCTGAGTACTTATGTAAATGTGATATTTCAGTTTGTTATTTTTTCTAAATTTACACACATTTCTAAAAACCTGTTTTTGCTTTGTCATTATAGGGTATTGTGTGTAGATTGAGGGGGGGGGGGATTTAGTCCATTTTAGGATAAGGTTGTATCAAAATGTGGAAAAAGTCAAGGGGTCTGAATACTTTCCGAATGCACTGTGCTTGTGAAAATAGTACCAAAAGCTATGGAGAAAAGAAACTAAACAATCACATCAAGCAATCTTAGCATTCTTACATAAGAGGGACAGGGAGGAAGACAGACAGAGGAAGAAAAACACAGAAAGGTGAATACCGTCCACTTTCGGAGACTAAAGTAGATGAGTAGGCACCTGTGTCAAAGGTCTTGTACACTGTGGAAGAGCAGTGAGATGTGGACTAGGAGGATGAATCATCCCAAATGGTGCCCTATTCTGGCGCCATTTGGGACAAGGTAAAAGAGGGACGAGGCTGAAGGGCCGTTTGGGGACTGGGGAGGATGTCATGTCAACAGGGTCAAACCACAACTCCCTAATGATGAATGATGGCAGGGGGTTCAGGCAGAGGTGAGGGGTCACAGAGGAATAATTTTGCTATTTTTTCCCAAGGCCTGACTGTTATCTCTCCAGGGAGAGCATGATGTCCCTGCCACATGTTTGGGACTAATTTAGCGCAAATGTTCTTCCTAAAAAAAGCCCCTTCAGTAAATTAGCCAACTGTACATGTTTACATGTATGATGCACCCTCTTCCACCAGTTGAAGCTCATTTACTGTACTTCTACACCATTTTTAAACTCTAAAATGCTATTTGGAGAACAGCAAAAATAAACAAAAATGTCCCCCAGACATTATCACTTCAATATTAGGTTTATATTAGGTTTGGCATGTACAATGTGGAAAGTGTACAACCTCATTGTGTACAACCTCATCATACATAGGCTACATTGACTCATTTAGCCTACTTGTGGAACAGTGCATACAGTGCAACATGAAATAGATGCATAATACACCCTATCAAGGCCGACTTCAAATACCGACATCAATGTGAAAGTAACCAGCACATAAAACAGCTGACTGCGAATGCAAACTATGACAGATAAATCCTACACATGCATTAAAATAAAAGGCATGCATCAAAGGAATTACTTAGGCCTACAATCGACAAGGACGCATGAAGATAAACAAACTCAACCAAGGAATGAAGAAAAATCGACACATTAAGGCCTTGCCAATGATTCAGCACCGATGAATGGACAGCGCCTCGGTACAGGTAGGCACAGTGGAGCTCTGTGGGGTGTGGCTGAATGGACAGCGTCTCTGCCAGCTAGAATTAGGCTATTCAGTTTGTGGGCAGTTAGACATTTTCTGGGCACAGTTGAGATAGCCTACAATGCTTATATGAAAATCATAACTTGCACGCAGATCTTCAGAAATTGTAGGATCAATTGTAAATTGTCACTCATATGAAAAAGGTGCAGATCCCCTGCTATAGGCTATATGTAGTCACCCTTGTGGAACGGCACTCGTGCTCTTCCCACCAAAATAGTTGCTCTGCATTCAGAGATGTTCCTTATAATGTGTGCGCCCAGCTCATTTTTGTATTTGCCTGTCTGCATTATTTGCCAGGGAAGGGAAACATTCTGCGAATATTGAAGCATTGCATCAACAAGGTGTTTGTGAGAATATTGAAGTATTGCATCAACAAGGTGTTTCTGAGAATATTGAAGCACTGTATCAACAAGCTGTTTCTGAGAATATTGAAGCATTGTATCAACAAGGTGTTTCTGAGAATATTGAAACATTGTATCAATGAAGGAGGCTGCTCAGAGAATATTGAAACATTTTGTATCAATAAGACTGCTCAGAGAATATTAATATTAAATATTGCAACATAGTAGCCAACGCTACTATCTCAATTATAATTCTGTCACTGCATGACAATGCACATTTGTTATAGCCTACAATTGTTATTGTCTTTGAAGCCAAAAACAAGACATGTCTTTTGGGGAAATGCTCTAAATACCAAGTTGCTCAGTTGTTTATTTTCATACCAATAGGCTTACATGAAACCAAAATTACATGAAACCACTAAACCCACTTCCGGTCTGCTCCGCCCTCTTCCCATACCCAGTCGCCCCTGGTCACACATAGCTCTGGACTTCGTCACTGGCCTTCCCCCATCTAACAGTAACTCCGTCATCCTCACCATTATTGACAGGTTTTCCAAAATGGCTCACTTCATTCCCCTCTCCAAGCTCTCGTCCTCCAGGGAGACTGCGGACCTGTTATTATCCCATGTGTTTTGTCTGCATGGCATCCCCACTGACATCATTTCCGACAGAGGACCCCAGTTTACCTCCCAGGTATGGAGATCCTTCTGTTCAGCTCTTGGTATCAATGTCAGTCTTTCTTCTGGATATCACCCACAGACCAACGGCCAGACCAAACGGGCCAACCAAGAGATGGAGACTGCCCTACGCTGCGTGACTTCTGCTAACCCTTCCTCCTGGAGCGCTCAGCTACCCTGGGTTGAATATGCCCACAACACCCTCACCAACACCTCGTCAGGTATGGCTCTAATCGAAGGACCTGCCATTGAAGGTGGCATCGAAGAAACTTTCCCCCCGATTCATTGGTCCCTTTGAAATTGACCGTGTCGTTAACCCCTCTGCGGTGCGCCTGAAACTCCCAGCATCTCTCAGGATCCATCCTACCTTCCACGTATCCCTGATTTAAACCTGTCTGCTCCGGTCCCCTGTCTCCTCCTGCAGCAGCTCCTCCACCTCCTCGGCTCATCGATGACCATCCTGCCTATACCATCCGGCGGCTTCTGGACGTACACCGTTGGGGTCGTGGCTGGCAGTACCTGGTGGACTGGGAGGGATACAGGCCTAAGGAGCGCTGCTGGGTACCCCGCCGTCACATTCTGGACCCCTCTCTCTTACGGGATTTCTATACCTCACACCCAGATAAGCCTGGTCTGGCGCCAGGTGGTGCCCATAGAGGGGTTGCTCCTGCAACGCCCTCTACTGCTCATCCTGTGTCTCCTTGACCTGACGCCACTCCCCCAGTACTCTCTCTCTCTCTGTGTGTGTGATTGTGTGGGCGGAGTCAGAGCAGATCCCCACCAGCTGCAACCTGTTCCATAATCAAGACCTCTACAGATACTCAGTCCTGCCACTTCCACACTGCCAGATCATAATCTCTGCTCAGTCAGTCTACGGTTCTAGCCGTTTGTTACTATTCAGATCCTGTTATCCTGTTGTATCTGTCTTCCTTGCCTGATGCTGTTTTCCTCTCCGCTACAGTTCTGCCTGCTCTGACTCTGGTCCCTGTCTCCAGTCCCACGTCTCATCATCCTGCTACTCTGTCCTGGATTCCCCACTCTACTCCCTTGGATTCCCCTCTAGACCTGCTCACCCAGTCTCAACCCCCCTCGCTCCAGCCGCAGCCTCCGCACCTGGTTTCCAGCAGTTTCCCCTGACCTGCACTCCATCTCCCCCCTGTGTCTCAATAAATACCTTGGTTACTTCATCCCAGTCTCCTCATCTGAGTCTGCTCTTGGGTTCCCCTATTCCACTCCGCGTAACACTTACAGCTATCACAACCTATATTTTAATAGCAATAAAACAGCTTTTGGTGTCGAATGGTCACCAAATTACGTTCAAATTACGACATCAAATTCAAAGCAATTGGCGCACTGCCTAAACAGCTGACCGGCAAAGCAAATGGCACTGTCTCTGCCCTCTGCTTTCTAAAAGTGACAGAAAAGGTGCACAGGCTGGCAGTTGCTCTGCATGGTCCAAAAGCTAGCCAAATCGTAAACAGCCATTGCATTTTAATCGGGATTGGAATGATTTTAGTCAACTTTTTTGTTGTTGGCGCCTACCCATATGACCCCTGCGGGTCATATCGGTTGACGTCTATATCGGTCCGCTAATACAGGACTAGTAAACGCCCAGTCCACTACTTTAGTGACAAAAAAAAATAATTTTTGAGTGTTTACCAGCATTTGTAACTTTAAAATCATTATCTGTACAAAACAGTTAATCTGATAATACTTGTGGAACATAAAAATACTTGCTTGATATGTTTTCCAGTGTCTTGAAATACTTTGCAAATGTAACTTATTTCTATGTGAAAACTGAAATGGTCTATTCACTCCTTATCCATTTTAGTAGACACTATTATCCAGAGCAACTTACAGTAGCGAGTGCATACATTTTCATACTGGTCCCCTGTGAGAATTGAACCCACAACGCTAGCATTGCAAATGCCATAATCTACCAACTGAGCCACATCATCACAAACCACTTGATGGCTCAATGTACTCAATTACTGTATTGTGCATTGTTTTTCTTGTACAAACCTAGATGACCAGCCTATGTACAACACAATAATGTACATTTACATTAAGTGGTTTGTAAGGATGGTAAATCAATGCTGCACAAAGTGGTTGTTTTCCATGTTATTTGATCAAGAAATATTTAATTTGATGTGGATGTTTTGTGTCTTTGCCCATAACTTTGCACCTTTTGATGTAAATGTTTGAGGACAGGGTTTTGTTTTATCTGGATTCCATTAGAAGGACAATCACAGAGAAAGGGACAGGGAACAACTCTTACAATTCCAACTATTGAATCCTGCAAGATACTGTTCTTAATTATACAACTACTTTTTTGCCGATGTGGAGATGCTGAAAAAATGTTTTGCCCTCTCTACAGACATCTAGCTCTACAAACATCTATATCGGTCCGCTAATACTAATAAAGCCCTGTGCACTACCTTTGTTTAAAAAACACTTACAAAAATCTTAAAAAACTAATATATTTGTATAAATATTTTCGTTTTCTGTTGCAAACATTTTTGCTATGGTGTGCCCTAATAAATACAACCCAGTAGTAGTCCCACGTTGGCTGACTTTAGCGAGGACGCCAAGGAGGTTCATAAGTCAGCACGTGTCTCCCCAGGAGGGGGAAGTGGCAAGCCGAGTGCATGGTGCTATCAGCTCTAAGATCTCCGATAAGGATCACACTGGGGGTCTAAAGCTGTGAGTTTACCCTGGATTCTACCACAGGTTTGGGCTTCCTGCAACGCCTCTTCCTGATCGGGTACGAGAGAGCAGGGAACACAACCTTGCTTACGTAAATAAGGCAGGGGGAGAAAAGCACACAGAGCCAAAGGTGAGGCCCTGTTGCCATATTTCACGAGAGGCACCATTGTTTGTGCTCCAGACTTCTTTCTTACCATGCAAAGTAGTTTCCTTTCCTGGGATCAGGTCGCGCCAATACATTTGTTGTTCTGCAGAAACAGATTTTTTTAGGTGGCAGGTGAATGAAAAAACTAAACCCAGTGGGGGAGGCCTCTTAGAGAACAACTGTCTTTATTTATTTTACACTTCGTCTAGCTATTAGCTCCATTTGTTCACAACTCTGACACTCCGCCAAAAGCAGCTTTAAAGTAGAGGTCACATTAAGGAGGGGTAAGAAGAGGGTAATACAGACATTTCGCAATACAGAAATATTTGCTGTATAAGGAGTGTCATATTTATAAATTATATATTAAATCACAATTTAATCGACATTTTTCTACAGCGTAATTATCCAGCTCACATCTACAAATCTACGAGCAACTTTTGTAATTGAGTTCATGAGGTTTATGAAGAGGGTCTCAATTTATTGTGACTAGACTGCTATTCTTACGACTTGACAGAGAATATCACAATATCAATCTACAGCCACCTAGCATGGCCCATGGACTTCCCCTTATGATCCATAATGAATACACAGCCATTGAGGATGTCCGTTTGTCCACCCTGTTTTCCATTAAAGATCTGACAGCACAGTCACTCACTGTCTCTGCCTCGCTCTACTAATAGACCTTTTTTTCCTGAAGTTGTTTTGCAGGGTTTTCTTCTCTTTCTCTCTCACTCTCTCTCTCTCCACCCAGCTAGCGCATAACGTTCTGAGAACCATATGTTTCTTAGAGCTTAGTGAAAGCGTGGTTGTCCTATGGTTATTTAGCATACAACCTTCCCACAATGTTCTGGTAATGGTGCAGGAGAGTTGCTTGGCTTTGGAACATTCTCAGCACTTTTAAGGAACTTGACAAAATAACAATATTTTCTTGGTATTTCATTACTTTAACAGAACATTTCCTAAAAGTTAAAACATGGTTACATTTAATGTAATGTTTGCTAATGTTCTCCAACTGGTTTGTCATTGGCAATGTTCTCAAATAGTTCAGAGAACGTTAAGAAACAACGTTCTTCGGTGGGAATTTAAGTACTTCAGCATAACGTTTTCAGCAGGCTTCCTCATGGTTCTATTTAAAGTCATGTTCTCAGAACATTAAGAAAACTTTCCATAAAAACTAGAAGAAAACATTAGTAACGTTCAAATAACGTTCTAAGGATGTTATTTAAAAACATATACATACCGTTCTCAGCATCAACAAAACTTTCTCTAGCCTCTATCTTGTTAAGTGTTTTTCAGGTGTGTTAGCCACGCCCACTAATTGGCCATACCTGATCTTAATGAGTGCTTGTTTACTTTGAAATGGGGTCTGTTTGAATAGACTAAAAATAACAGCTTTGTAGACTAATTCCATGGATAGAAAACAGAAGATCACAGGTTCAAATCTCAATGATGCCGTGCCGCATAAAAAAATGAAATGTGTTTGCATGATTTATGCCTAAGCAAATGAATTTCCAAGTGTCCTCAAAACAGTCAACCCAAACTAAGCTAGCAGTGTTATTAAAAGTCTTATTGAAACATTTAGTGAAAATGTTGAAGTTATTCAAAAACCTCCAAATAACCTTTACATTTCTTTCAAAACATTCACAACATTTAGAGAATGTTCTCAGAACGTTAATTAATTACCTTCAAATAACCTATAATTTCCGTTCTCAGAACCTTAATTAAAACATCCCAGGAAACTTTCAGGAAACCATAGTAAAACGTTCTCAGAACCTCTCTGCAACCCAAAAATAACATTCCCAGAACAGGCAACATTTTCACTTCCATTCTCAGAATGTTTAAAAAATGTTTTCTAGTTTTACTGGTCAGGAAATGTATGGTTTCATTCCCAGAACCAAGGGGAAACCAAAAATGTAGGTTCCCATAACTTCCAAGGAACCAAATGTGCTAGCTGAGTCTCTCTCTCTCTCTCACACACACACGTGCATGCTGCACACACACATACACACACAAAATGATGAAGCAGTGGTAAGGCTCTTTCTTACTGTCTAAACACCTGTCCTATCCAGGCAGTGATCAACCTACAGAGAGATCGGAAATTAACTGTATTCCAATTGTGGTACATTTTTATTGAATTTAATATAAAATTTTAACAACCTTATGGGCCCCCTTCTTGAGGTCAAGGGCTCGTAGTGCAGATGAAGGGAAGGAGGCGAGGAGTGAATGGATCGATCACATCACATTCTGACAATAGTTGTACAGTTAACTTTTTTTAAACCCTATTTTCTAGTATTGTGGTGGCAGCATCATGTTATGGGTATGCTTGTCACCAGCAGGGACTGGGGAGTTTGTCAGTATCAAAATAAATATGAAAGGATAAAAGCCCAGGTAAAAAGTTAGAGGAAACCCCGCCTCAGTTTTCTGAAAACCTAACCCTGGGATAAAGTTAACATTTTCTGCGGGACAATTACACAAACTGTAATGCCAAACACCAAGGGGTGTTGAGTGTTCCTGAGCGATCCAGTCTCAGTCCTGGCCTTACATTTGCTTGAAAATCAGAGACAAGGCTTGAATGCTGTCCATCAATGACTCCCAACCAAATTTACTGAGCTTGAGCAATTCTGACAAAAACAATGGAGCTACAGTATGTTGCCCTCGGAGTTGTGCACAGTTTGTAGAATCATATTCAAAATGATTCACAGCTTGAATGGCTGCCAAAAGAGCTTTCACCTTCCACCAAGTGTTACCTCTGAGATGTAAAGACATACGCAATTAAGACATCTTTGTTTTAAAATGTTTTATTGATTTTCACCATGAAACTGTGAAGTCGGTTGTGTAGACTGGTAGTAAACAAGTCAGATTTATTCCCTTTTTAGATTTCATTCTAAGGCAGCAATATGTGAAGACTGTGCAAGTGGTGTGTAAACTTTCACTAGCGACTGTATGTCATTTAGTTATTTGGGTAAACTATCCCTTTGTTTGTTCTATGAAGATCAATCAAATTCAATCAAATGTATTTATAAAGCCCTTTTTACATCAGCAGATGTCACAAAGTGCTTATACAGAAACCCAGCCTAAAACCCCAAACAGCAAGCAATCCAGGTGTAGAAGCACGGTGGCTAGGAAAACATCCCTAGAAAGGCAGGAACCTAGGAAGAAACCCAGAGGAACTAGGCTCTGAGGGTTGGCCAGTCCTCTTATTAACTCATTAGTGAGTAATGCAACCAAGGACAGACACATTTTACGAACTACGCGTGGCCTATGACTTCGCGGCTGAGCAGTTGTTGCTCCTAGACGTTTCCACTTCACAATAACAGCACTTACAGTTGACTGGGGCAGCTCTAGCAGTGCAGAAATTTGACGAACTAACTTGTTGGAAATGTGGCATCCTATGACGGTGCCATGTTGAAAGTCACTGAGCTCTTCAGTAAGGCCGTTCTACTGCCAATGTTTGTCTATGGAGATCGCATGGCTGTGTGCTCGATTTTATATACAGTGGGGGAAAAAAGTATTTAGTCAGCCACCAATTGTGCAAGTTCTCCCACTTAAAAAGATGAGAGAGGCCTGTAATTATCATCATAGGTACACGTCAACTATGACAGACAAATTGAGATTTTTTTTCTTCCGAAAATCACATTGTAGGATTTTTAATGAATTTATTTGCAAATTATGGTGGAAAATAAGTATTTGGTCACCTACAAACAAGCAAGATTACTGGCTCTCACAGACCTGTAACTTCTTCTTTAAGAGGCTCCTCTGTCCTCCACTCGTTACCTGTATTAATGGCACCTGTTTGAACTTGTTATCAGTATAAAAGACACCTGTCCACAACCTCAAACAGTCACACTCCAAACTCCACTATGGCCAAGACCAAAGAGCTGTCAAAGGACACCAGAAACAAAATTGTAGACCTGCACCAGGCTGGGAAGACTGAATCTGCAATAGGTAAGCAGCTTGGTTTGAAGAAATCAACTGTGGGAGCAATTATTAGGAAATGGAAGACATACAAGACCACTGATAATCTCCCTCGATCTGGGGCTCCACGCAAGATCTCACCCCGTGGGGTCAAAATGATCACAAGAACGGTGAGCAAAAATCCCAGAACCACACGGTATAACTTATTTCATAACTTATTTCAAAATATTCTATAAAATAAATAACGGAAAAGTGGTGCGTGCATACAGTGAGGGAAAAAAAGTATTTGATCCCCTGCTGATTTTGTACGTTTGCCCACTGACAAAGAAATGATCAGTCTATAATTTTAATGGTAGGTTTATTTGAACAGTGAGAGACAGAATAACAACAAAAAAATCCAGAAAAACGCATGTCAAAAATGTTATACATTGATTTGCATTTTAATGAGGGAAATAAGTATTTGACGCCCTCTCAATCAGAAAGATTTCTGGCTCCCAGGTGTCTTTTATATAGGTAACGAGCTGAGATTAGGAGCACACTCTTAAAGGGAGTGCTCCTAATCTCAGCTTGTTACCTGTATAAAAGACACCTGTCCACAGAAGCAATCAATCAATCAGATTCCAAACTCTCCACCATGGCCAAGACCAAAGAGCTCTCCAAGGATGTCAGGGACAAGATTGTAGACCTACACAAGGCTGGAATGGGCTACAAGACCATCGCCAAGCAGCTTGGTGAGAAGGTGACAACAGTTGGTGCGATTATTCGCAAATTGAAGAAACACAAAATAACTGTCAATCTCCCTCGGCCTGTGGTTCCATGCAAGATCTCACCTCGTGGAGTTGCAATGATCATGAGAACATTGAGGAATCAGCCAAGAACTACACAGGAGGATCTTGTCAATGATCTCAAGGCAGCTGGGACCATAGTCACCAAGAAAACAATTGGTAACACACTACGCCGTGAAGGACTGAAATCCTGCAGCGCCCGCAAGGTCGCCCTGTTCAAGAAAGCACATATACATGCCTGTCTGAAGTTTGCCAATGAACATCTGAATGATTCAGAGGAGAACTGGGTAAAAGTGTTGTGGTCAGATGAGACCAAAATGGAGCTCTTTGGCATCAACTCAACTCGCCGTGTTTGGAGGAGGAGGAATGCTGCCTATGACCCCAAGAACACCATCCCCACCGTCAAACATGGAGGTGGAGACATTATGCTTTGGGGGTGTTTTTCTGCTAAGGGGACAGGACAACTTCACCGCATCAAAGGGACGATGGACGGGGCCATGTACCGTCAAATCTTGGGTGAGAACCTCCTTCCCTCAGCCAGGGCATTGAAAATGGGTCGTGGATGGGTATTCCAGCATGACAATGACCCAAAACACACAGCCAAGGCAACAAAGGAGTGACTCAAGAAGAAGCACATTAAGGTCCTGGAGTGGCCTAGCCAGTCTCCAGACCTTAATCCCATAGAAAATCTGCCAAACGTCAGCCTCAAAACCTTAATGACTTGGAGAAGATCTGCAAAGAGGAGTGGGACAAAATCCCTCCTGAGATGTGTGCAAACCTGGTGGCCAAGTACAAGAAACGTCTGACCTCTGTGATTGCCAACAAGGGTTTTGCCACCAAGTACTAAGTCATGTCTTGCAGAGGGGTCAAATACTTATTTCCCTCATTTAAAATGCAAATCAATTTATAACATTTTTGACATGCGTTTTTCTGGATTTCTTTGTTGTTATTCTGTCTCTCACTGTTCAAATAAACCTACCATTAAAAGTATAGACTGATCATTTCTTTGTCAGTGGGCAAACGTACAAAATCAGCAGGGGATCAAATACTTTTTTCCCTCACTGTATGTATTCACCCCCTTTGCATTGAAGCCCCTAAATAAGATCTGGTGCAACCAATTACCTTCAGAAGTCACGTAATTAGTTAAATAACGTCCACCTGTGTGCAATCTAACTGTCACATGATCTCAGTATATATACACCTGTTCTGAAAGGCCCCGGAGTCTGCAACACCACTAAGCAAGGGGCACCACCAAGCAAGCGGCACCATGAACACCAAGGAGCTCTCCAAACAGGTCAGGGACAAAATTGTGGAGAAGTACAGATCAGGGTTGGGTTATAATTATTATTATTTTTTTTATATCTGAAACTTTGAACATCCCACGGAGCACCATTAAATCCATTATTAAAAAATGGAAAGAATATGGTACCACAACAAACCTGCCAAGAGAGGGCCGCCCACCAAAACTCACGGAACAGGCAAGGAGGGCATTAATCAGAGGCAACAAAGAGACCAAAGATAACCCTGAAGTAGCTGAAAAGCTCCACAGCGGAGATTGGAGTATCTGTCCATAGGACCACTTTAAGCTGTACACTCCACAGAGCAAGGCTTTACGGAAGAGTGGCCAGAAAAAAGCCATTGCTTAAAGAAAAAAATAAGCAAACACGTTTGGTGTTCGCCAAAAGGCATGTGGGAGACTCCCCAAACATAAGGAAGAAGGTACTCTGGTCAGATGAGACTAAAATTGACCTTTTTGGCCATCAAGGAAAACGCTATGTCTGGCGCAAACCCAACACCTCTCATCACCCCGAGAACACCATCCCCACAGTGAAGCATGGTGGTGGCAGCATCATGCTATGGGGATGTTTTTCATCGGCAGGGAATGGGAAACTGGTCAGAATTGAAGGAATAATGGATGGCGCTAAATACAGGGAAATTCTTGAGGGAAACCTGTTTCAGTCTTCCAGAGATTTGAGACTGGGATGGAGGTTTTACCTTCCAGCAGGACAATGACCCTAAGCATACTGCTAAAGCAACACTTGAGTGGTTTAAGGGGAAACATTTAAATGTCTTGGAATGGCCTAGTCAAAGCCCAGACCTCAATCCAATTGAGAATCTGTGGTATGACTTAAAGATTGCTGTACACCAGCAGAACCCATCCAACTTGAAGGAGCTGGAGCAGTTTTGCCTTGAAGAATGGGCAAAAATCCCAGTGGCTAGATGTGCCAAGCTTATAGAGACATACCCCAAGAGATTTGCAGCTGTAACTGCTGCAAAAGGTGGCTCTACAAAGTATTGACTTTGGGGGAGTGAATAGTTATGCACGCTCAAGTTTTCTGTTTTTTTTGTCTTATTTCTTGTTTGTTTAACAAAAAAATTTATTTAGCATCTTCAAAGTGGTAGGCATGTTGTGTAAATCAAAAGATACAAACCCCCCAAAAATCCATTTTAATTCCAGGTTGTAAGGCAACAAAATAGGAAAAATGCCAATGGGGGTGAATACTTTCGCAAGCCACTGTACTTTGGGCATGGAAATGTATAATTGTAGAATAGATTCTACTTTATTTCTATGCATTTGGACCCCTGTTTCCATTATGGAAGTGAGGTAAGGTGTCCTGTCCTGTGTGTGATGAGTGTAGACAGTGCTTCTGTATGGCAGCCAGGTCTCGAAGGAAAGGGGATGTGATCACGTAAATAAAGACAGCTGCATACGCACGCAGGACGAATAAAGCATCCCTCTTTTTTTTTCTCACTATTATTCAAATGTCAAAACAATTTACACAAAGGAAAAAAAATATCCCAGCTACTTTGGATGTTTACAGTGTCTGTGACATCATGCGAGCTCTGACCCAACCGAATAGTTACAGTGCATTCGGAAAGTATTCAGACCCCTTGACTTTTCGACATTTTGTTACGTTACAGCCTCATTCTAAAATGAATTAAATTCGTTTTTTTCCCTCATCAATCTACACACAATACACCATAATGACAAAGCAAAAACAGGATTTTAGACATGTTTGCAAATAAAAAATATATAAAATACAGAAATATCACATTTACATAAGGATTCAGACCCTTTACTCAGTACTTTGTTGAAGCACCTTTGGCAGCGATTACAGCCTTGAGTCTTCTTGGGTATGACGCATCAAGCTTGGCATACCTGTATTTGGGAAGTTTCTCCCATTCTTCTGTGTAGATCCTCTCAAGGTCTGTCTGGTTGGATGGGGAGTGTCGCTGCACAGCTATTTTCAGGTCTCTCCAGAGATGTTCAATTGGGTTCAAGTCTGGCCTCTGGCTGGGCCACTCAAGGACATTCAGAGACTTGTCCCGAAGCCACTCCTGCGTTGTCTTGGCTGTGTGCTTAGGGTCGTTGTCCTGTTGGAAGGTGAACCTTCGCTCCAGTCTGAGGTTCTGAGCACTCTGGAGCACGTTTTCATCAAGGATCTCTCTGTACTTTGCTTCGTTTATCTTTCCCTCGATCCTGATTAGTCTCCCAGTCCCTGCCGCTGAAAAACATCCCCACAGCATGATGCTGCCACCCCCATGCTTCACCGTAGGGATGGTGCCAGGTTTCCTCCAGATGTGACGCTTGGCATTCAGGCCAAAGAGTTCAATCTTGGTTTCATCAGACCAGAGAATATTTTTTCTCATGGTCTGAGAGTCCTTTAGGTGCCTTTTGGCAAAGTCCAAGCTGGCTGTCATGTGCCTTTTACTGAGGAGTGGCTTCCGTCTGGCCACTCAACCATATACAGTGGGGGAAAAAAGTATTTAGTCAGCCACCAATTGCGCAAGTTCTCCCGCTTAAAAATATGAGAGAGGCCTGTAATTTTCATCATAGGTACACGTCAACTATGACAGACAAATTGAGATTTTTTTTCTCCAGAAAATCACATTGTAGGATTTTTTATGAATTTATTTGCAAATTATGGTGGAAAATAAGTATTTGGTCCCCTACAAACAAGCAAGATTTCTGGCTCTCACAGACCTGTAACTTCTTCTTTAAGAGGCTCCTCTGTCCTCCACTCGTTACCTGTATTAATGGCACCTGTTTGAACTTGTTATCAGTATAAAAGACACCTGTCCACAACCTCAAACAGTCACACTCCAAACTCCACTATGGCCAAGACCAAAGAGCTGTCAAAGGACACCAGAAACAAAATTGTAGACCTGCACCAGGCTGGGAAGACTGAATCTGCAATAGGTAAGCAGCTTGGTTTGAAGAAATCAACTGTGGGAGCAATTATTAGGAAATGGAAGACATACAAGACCACTGATAATCTCCCTCGATCTGGGGCTCCACGCAAGATCTCACCCCGTGGGGGCAAAATGATCACAAGTAAAAATCCCAGAACCACACGGGGGGACCTAGTGAATGACCTGCAGAGAGCTGGGACCAAAGTAACAAAGCCTACCATCAGTAACACACTACGCCGCCAGGGACTCAAATCCTGCAGTGCCAGACGTGTCCCCCTGCTTAAGCCAGTACATGTCCAGGTCCGTCTGAAGTTTGCTAGAGTTCATTTGGATGATCCAGAAGAGGATTGGGAGAATGTAATATGGTCAGATGAAACCAAAATAGAACTTTTTGGTAAAAACTCAACTCGTCGTGTTTGGAGGACAAAGAATGCTGCGTTGCATCCAAAGAACACCATACCTACTGTGAAGCATGGGGATGGAAACATCATGCTTTGGGGCTGTTTTTCTGCAAAGGGACCAGGACGACTGATCCGTGTAAAGGAAAGAATGAATGGGGCCATGTATCGTGAGATTTTGAGTGAAAACCTCCTTCCATCAGCAAGGGCATTGAAGATGAAACGTTGCTGGGTCTTTCAGCATGACAATGATCCCAAACACACCGCCCGGGCAACGAAGGAGTGGCTTTGTAAGAAGCATTTCAAGGTCCTGGAGTGGCCTAGCCAGTCTCTAGATCTCAACCCCATAGAAAATATTTGGAGGGAGTTGAAAGTCCGTGTTGCCCAGCGACAGCCCCAAAACATCACTGCTCTAGAGGAGATCTGCATGGAGGAATGGGCCAAAATACCAGCAACAGTGTGTGAAAACCTTGTGAAGACTTACAGAAAACGTTTGACCTGTCTCATTGCCAACAAAGGGTATATAACAAAGTATTGAGAAACTTTTGTTATTGACCAAATACTTATTTTCCACCATAATTTGCAAATAAATTCATAAAAAATCCTACAATATGATTTTCTGGATTTCTTTTTCTAATTTTGTCTGTCATCGTTGACGTGTACCTATGATGAAAATTACAGGCCTCTCTCATCTTTTTAAGTGGGAGAACTTGCACAATTGGTGGCTGACTAAATACTTTTTTCCCCACTGTAGGCCTGATTGGTGGAGTGCTGCAGAGATGGTTGTCCTTTTGGAAGGTTCTCCCATCTCCACAGAGGAACTCTGGAGCTCTGTCAGAGTGACCATCGGGTTCTCGGTCACCTCCCTGACCAAGGCCCTTTCCCCCAATTGCTCAGTTTGGTCGGGCGGCCAGCTCTAGGAAGAGTCTTGGTTATTCCAAACTTCTTCCATTTAAGAATGATGGAGGCTAATGTGTTCTTGGGGACCTTCAATGCTGCAGAAATGTTTTGGTATCCTTCCCCAGATCTGTGCCTCGACACAATCCTGTCTCTGAGCAGGATGCACCTGAGCTCAATTTCGAGTGTCATAGCAAAGTCGGAATACTTATGTAAATAAGGTATTCCTGTTTTCTATTTGTAATACATTTCCACAAAATTCTAATTTAGTTTTGTCATTATGGGGTATTGTTTGTAGATTGATGAGGATTTTTATTTATTTAATCCATTTGAGAATAAGGCTGTAATGTAACAAAATGTGGAAAAAGTCAAGAGGTCTGAATGCTTTCCAAATGCACTGCATAGGGACAATTACTTGGGTCAATTTGGTGTTGTGTTACGGGGCATTGTAAAACGGCCGATCTCTCTCACTTTGTCCGGATTATGAATTGCCCTCAAATCAGAATATATCTTGTGTGGGCAAAAATGTTAACTCTTTATTAAGAAAGTAAAGATATTAATTATTTATTTATTTACATTTTCCTTCTTCTGTATGTTCTCATATTGATTTTGATCCATTTTCACAATGAATATTTATTTTTGTGCATGTCATGACACATATTTTAAAAACACAGGCATGGAACCAAAACGTTTTTTTACATGATTTAATCTTACAGCAAACAACTGCATAAGACTTCAATGTCAGATTAGATTTTATCAAGGTTATTTTAGGATGCCTCCTGAACAAATGTGTACATCCGCTTCTCTGCTTCTGGTCAAGGGTAATCATTTATAGTGGACATCGATACTGACACCAACAGGGTGAGTGGTCCACCAAAGCCATATGGCCCCTGGTCAAACATAGTGCACTATACAGTGAGGGAAAAAAGTATTTGATCCCCTGCTGATTTTGTACGTTTGCCCACTGACAAAGAAATGATCAGTCTATAATTTTAATGGTAGGTTTATTTGAACAGTGAGAGACAGAATAACAACCAAAAAATCCAGAAAAACGCATGTCAAAAATGTTATAAATTGATTTGCATTTTAATGAGGGAAATAAGTATTTGACCCCTCTGCAAAACATGACTTAGTACTTGGTGGCAAAACCCTTGTTGGCAATCACAGAGGTCAGACATTTCTTGTAGTTGGCCACCAGGTTTGTACACATCTCAGGAGGGATTTTGTCCCACTCCTCTTTGCAGATCTTCTCCAAGTCATTAAGGTTTCGAGGCTGATGTTTGGCAACTCGAACCTTCAGCTCCCTTCACAGATTTTCTATGGGATTAAGGTCTGGAGACTGGCTAGGCCACTCCAGGACCTTAATGTGCTTCTTCTTGAGCCACTCCTTTGTTGCCTTGGCCGTGTGTTTTGGGTCATTGTCATGCTGGAATACCCATCCACAACCCATTTTCAATATCCTGGCTGAGGGAAGGAGGTTCTCACCCAAGATTTGACGGTACATGGCCCGGTCCATCGTCCCTTTGATGCGGTGAAGTTGTCCTGTCCCCTTAGCAGAAAAACACCCCCAAAGCATAATGTTTCCACCTCCATGTTTGACGGTGGGGATGGTGTTCTTGGGGTCATAGGCAGCATTCCTCCTACTCCAAACACGGCGAGTTGAGTTGATGCCAAAGAGCTCAATTTTGGTCTCATCTGACCACAACACTTTTACCCAGTTTTCCTCTGAATCATTCAGATGTTCATTGGCAAACTTCAGACGGGCATGTATATGTGCTTTCTTGAGCAGGGGGACCTTGCGGGCGCTGCAGGATTTCAGTCCTTCACGGCGTAGTGTGTTACCAATTGTTTTCTTGGTGACTATGGTCCCAGCTGCCTTGAGATCATTGACAAGATCCGCCCGTGTAGTTCTGGGCTGATTCCTCACCGTTCTCATGATCATTGCAACTCCACGAGGTGAGATCTTGCATGGAGCCCTAGGCCGAGGGAGATTGACAGTTCTTTTGTGTTTCTTCCATTTGCGAATAATCGCACCAACTGCTTGCCGATGGTCTAGTAGCCCATTCCAGCCTTGTGTAGGTCTACAATCCTGTCCCTGACATCCTTGGACAGCTCTTTGGTCTTGGCCATGGTGGAGAGTTTGGAATCTGATTGATTGATTGCTTCTGTGGACAAGTGTCTTTTATACAGGTAACACACTGAGATTAGGAGCACTCCCTTTAAGAGTGTGCTCCTAATCTCAGCTCGGCACCTGGGAGCCAGAAATCTTTCTGATTGAGAGGGGGTCAAATACTTATTTCCCTCATTAAAATGCAAATCAATTTATAACATTTTTGACATGCGTTTTTCTGTATTTTTTTGTTGTTATTCTGTCTCTCACTGTTCAAATAAACCTACCATTAAAATTATAGACTGATCATGTCTTTGTCAGTGGGCAAACGTACAAAATCAGCAGGGGATCAAATACTTTTTTCCCTCACTGTATAAGGAATACCCAGCTAGCGCATAACGTTCAGAGAACCATACGTTTCTTAGAGCTTGGTGAGAGCGTGGTTGTCCTATGGATCTTTTGCATACAACCTTCCCACAACATTCTGGGAATAGTGCAGGATAGTTGTTTGACTTTGGAACATTCTCAAGGCATTTAAGCAACTTGACAAAATATTTATTGGTATTTCCTTACTTTAACAGAAATGTTCCTAAAAGTTCAAACATATTATATTTAATTAAATGTTTGGTAATGTTCTAGGAACGTTCTCCATTGGGAATGTTCTCAAATAGTTCAGAGAACGTTAAGAAACAACATTCTTCTGTGTGAATTTCAATACTTCAGCATAACGTTTCCTACAGGTTTCCTCATGGTTCTATTTAAAGTAATGTTCTCAAATTGTTCTGAGAACGTTAAGAAACAACGTTGACCGGCTCTGTGCGCATGTTGATTTTGTCTATCCCCACCAGATGCATTCATGGCACGTAGGTTAAAATACCAAAACCAACTGTGAACCAATTATATTAATTTGGGGACAGGTCGAAACACACATGAAACATTCATGGACATTTAGCTAGCTTGCTGTTGCTAGCTAATTTGTCCTGGGAGATAAACATTGGGTTGTTATTTTAACTGAAATGCATATGGTCCTTTTTTTTTGCTGGATCTTTGTAGAATTTTGACCCATTTTGAGTCACACAAAATCGTGTGCTCTGTACTCCGACAATTAATCGAAAGATAAAAGGGGAAACCTAGTTAGTTTTTAGTTCGTTTTCTTTGATTAATCTCTCCTAGTTCGTTCTTCTTCTTCATCTGTGGATTTTATAGCCTCTGGACCCATTCTAGACAAAACTGAAATGTGTGTTGCTTTTAATAACCATTTTGCCTCAGCTGTCCACCTATTTGATAGGATAATCTTGGAAAATTAATCTCATCCCACTAGAGGGCCCTTTAGTCACCTCAGAACATATTGTACAGAATGATGCACTAACATACTTTATTTTCATATCAACACTTTAATGTCTATGATGTACTAAGTGCTTTGCTAAATATTGATGTTAAAAAATCCATAGGGGCTGATTCACTTGATCTCTTCTTACTGCAGCTCTCTGCCCCACTTATTGCAGAACCACTGACCTATATTTTTTATTTTACAATTGTTTCTGGTGTTATCCCTAAGATCTGGAAAGCGGCACATATCTCGCCTCTACATAAAGGAGGAGATCCTTCTGACTTAGATAACTCCTGTCCAATTTCCAAAGTTTTAGAATCCCTGACTAACCTTCAGCTAAGAACTTTTTGAACTTCTCACTCTATTCTTAATGTGCACCAATCCGGTTTTAGACCTGGACATAGCACAGCTTCAGCTGCTACGCTTGTTTTAGATGATGTGATACATTGCTTGGATCATAAAAATCTAGTTTCCTGGATATTACAAAAGGTGTACCGCAGGGGTCGGTACTGGGACCTGTTCTCTTTACTATTTATATAAATAATATTGGTCAGTTAACTTGTAATATCTGTATGCAGACGTTACTGTTATGTATGCCATTGCCGCAACTGTTGACCAGGCTATGTTAGAGCTGCAATCTGACCTTGTTACCTTACAGAAAGCCCTGGTTGGTTTAAAACGTGTACTTAATGCAGGGAAGACTAAATACATGTTGTTCTCTACAAATATCTGGGAAATTGGATTGACAAAGACTTAATGTTTAAAAAACATTCAGATGAGCTAGTTAAAAAGCTACGATTTAAAGTGGGCTTCTTTTTTAGAAATAGATCTTGCCTCTCCCTAAATAACAGGAAGCAGATTGTACAGTCAACTTTCCTGCCAGTTCTTGACTATGAGACACCATTTATCGGAATGCAGCAGCGACTACTCTTAAACCTTTGGATGCCATATACCATAGCGCCCTTCGCTTTATCACTGGTGACAGTTTTAATACACATCACTGCATCCTGTATCAATAGGTTGGCTGGTCCTCACTAAAGTCCCGTAAGTCATTTCATTACTCCCTCTTTGTTTACAAAGCTCTACTGCACAAGCTTCCAACATACCTCACTTCGTTGTTGAAGTATAAAGATATGAGTTACAAAACACGTTCGCAGGGGTTTCTCGGGTCTCCACCGAATTGGGTAGATCCGCTTTTAGTTTTGATGCGCCCTACTGCTGGAACAATCTGCAGATTTAGTTGAAATTGGATGTTCTGGTCCCGCTCAGGCAATTTAGGGTATTGATTGAAGACCTGGTAGCTGAGAGATGTAGATGTTATCTATGATTGTATTTTTGATGTTTGTTTATATTTTGTGTATTTGCTGTTGCTTGTATTCCATAAAATGTGTAAATTGTAAAATGCAGGGGTACCTTGTAAATGAGACCTTGGTCTCAATTGGACTCGTTGTTGAAATAAAGGTAAAATAAAATAAATATGGCAGTTGGCAACCAACTTTTTGGTGCATTACACCACCAACTGGACTGGAGTGTGTTCATCTTTCAATCACCCACGTAGGTTAGTGTGCTCCTAAAAACGAATAAGTAAATGGTAGAGGCGGGACTTGCAGCGCATCAAGAGTCTAAAATAGAACTAAGTTCTATTTTAGCACCTGGCAAGCAGTTTGGATTAAATTATTGAATAACATGTACAGTGAGGGAAAAAAGTATTTGATCCCCTGCTGATTTTGTACGTTTGCCCATTGACAAAGACATGATCAGTCTATAATTTTAATGGTAGGTTTATTTGAACAGTGAGAGACAGAATAACAACAAAAAAATCCAGAAAAACGCATGTCAAAAATGTTATAAATTGATTTGCATTTTAATGAGGGAAATAAGTATTTGACCCCCTCTAAATCAGAAAGATTTCTGGCTCTCAGGTGTCTTTTATACAGGTAACGAGCTGAGATTAGGAGCACACTCTTAAAGGGAGTGCTCCTAGTCTCAGCTTGTTCCTGTATAAAAGACACCTGTCCACAGAAGCAATCAATCAATCAGATTCCAAACTCTCCACCATGGCCAAGACCAAAGAGCTCTCCAAGGATGTCAGGGACAGGATTGTAGACCTACACAAGGCTGGAATGGGCTACAAGACCACCGCGAAGCAGCTTGGTGAGAAGGTGACAACAGTTGGTGCGATTATTCGCAAATGGAAGAAACACAAAAGAACTGTCAATCTCCCTCGGCCTGGGGCTCCATGCAAGATCTCACCTCGTGGAGTTGCAATGATCATGAGAACGGTGAGGAATCAGCCCAGAACTACACGGGAGGATCTTGTCAATGATCTCAAGGCAGCTGGGACCATAGTCACCAAGAAAACAATTGGTAACACACTACGCCGTGAAGGACTGAAATCCTGCAGCGCCCGCAAGGTCCCCCTGCTCAAGAAAGCACATATACAGGACCGTCTGAAGTTTGCCAATGAACATCTGAATGATTCAGAGGAGAACTGGGTGAAAGTGTTGTGGTCAGATGAGACCAAAATGGAGCTCTTTGGCATCAACTCAACTCGCCGTGTTTGGAGGAGGAGGAATGCTGCCTATGACCCCAAGAACACCATCCCCACCGTCAAACATGGAGCTGGAAACATTATGCTTTGGGGGTGTTTTTCTGCTAAGGGGACAGGACAACTTCACCGCATCAAAGGGACGATGGACGGGGCCATGTACCGTCAAATCTTGGGTGAGAACCTCCTTCCCTCAGCCAGGGCATTGAAAATGGGTCGTGGATGGGTATTCCAACATGACAATGACCCAAAACACACAGCCAAGGCAACAAAGGAGTGGCTCAAGAAGAAGCACATTAAGGTCCTGGAGTGGCCCAGCCAGTCTTCAGACCTTAATCCAACAGAAAATCTGTGGCGGGAGCTGAAGGTTCGGGTTGCCAAACGTCAGCCTCGAAACCTTAATGACTTGGAGAAGATCTGCAAAGAGGAGTGGGACAAAATCCCTCCTGAGATGTGTGCAAACCTGATGGCCAACTACAAGAAACGTCTAACCTCTGTGATTGCCAACAAGGGTTTTGCCACCAAGTACTAAGTCATGTTTTGCAGAGGGGTCAAATACTTATTTCCCTCATTAAAATGCAAATCAATTTATAACATTTTTGACATGCGTTTTTCTGGATTTTGTTGTTGTTATTCTGTCTCTCACTGTTCAAATAAACCTAACATTAAAATTATAGACTGATCATGTCATTGTCAGTGGGAAAATGTACAAAATCAGCAGGGGATCAAATACTTTTTTCCCTCACTGTATGTGTACATTTTATTTTGCAACACTAGCACACAACGCAGGCGGTTTGGTCAGCATGTAAGAATGTTATTGAAAAAGATATACATTCCGTTCTCAGTGTCAACAAAACGCTCTCTATCCTCTATCTTGTTAAGTGTGTTCAGGTGCGTTGGCCACACCTTATTGGCCACACCTGATCTTAATGAGTGCTTGTTTCCTTTGAAATGTGGTCTGTTTTAATAGACAAAAATGAGCAGCTTTGTATGAGTTTAAAAAACATGGCATTCTACTTCCATCCTGGTGGCGCAGTGGACTAATATGGATAAAAAACAGAAAATCATAGGTTCAAATCGCACTGATACCGTCCAACAATTTAAAATAAAGTGTTTGCATGATTAATGCCTAAGCAAATTAATGTCCATGTGTCATATCTGTGCTTGGAGTTCAAAACAGTTAACCTAAGCTAGCAGTGTTACTAAAAGTCTTATTGAAACATTCAGTTATTTAAAAAAACTCAAAATAACCTATAATTTCCATTCTCAGAACGTTAATAAAACCTCCCAGGAAAACTTTCAGGGAACCATAGTAAAATGTTCTCAGAACCGCCCTGCAAGCAAAAAATGTACGTTCCCACAACAGGTGAAATATTCACTTCCGTTCTCAGAATGTTTAAAAAACTTTCAATTTCACAGATCAGGAAACGTATTGCTTCATTCCCAGAACCAATGGGAAACCAGAAACGTACGTTCCCACAACTACCAAGGAACCAAATGTGCTAGCTGGGTAGGGTGCCATTTGGGACGCACAATGAGTCTTATTCTTAGTTCACAGGGTGCGGAACCATACGTCTCCTACGGGGCTTAATAAAGACTCACCTGATGGATTCACTGTGATAACAAATCAGGATATCCCATCAGGTTTGACGAAGTGCTGCATTGTTTTGATTAAAGTGGGTAGACATCCTGACAGTCGTGGAGCAGGCGTATACAGTATATGTGGGAGAGGACATGGGGTTCTATTGAGTCTTCCTCTCTGTCTGCATGTGCCGTGGTGTGTTATGGCGGGCTGCGTTGTGATGGGAGTTTATAGGGATGATGTTATGCAATCTGTAGGCAGTCGAAGCCACGCCTCTGCCCTACTGGGACGTCACCCACTAAGAGAGAAAAAGAGAGGGGACACAACCCTGAAGTGCACCCAGACCAGAAGCTTGTATTTATAATCAATGTGAATAGAGGGCTGCTGTGCTCCAGACTGGGCCAATCTGGAATGAACCAGACCTGGGAACAGCCCCTTCTCTCCCACCCTCCTCAATACAACCAGGGCACTCCAGAGTAAACAAACAAAAACAAAAAAAATAGCGGAACCAAACCATGAAAAATGTCATCGATTGAGCGGAAAAAGAGAGGGGGAGGCGGTTGAGGCTGCTTTGTTCCGAAAACAAACAGTGGATTGTTGGTGATTAACGTCCAATGTGTTTTCCAGTGCTGGCCTGTATTAATTAGGAGGAAGCTGGGTAGTGCTTCCCAGGGACTTCATTGTAATGTTCTGTTGCTGTTTCGCCATTAAAGGGCCTGATCAGGGGCAACCTCCGTGTACATTAGCTCGTTTGGCTCCTGCCCCTACCTGCCTGCCTCTGCCAGAAAGGTTGGTCCTTGCCTGGAATACGCACAGGTGGCATCTGTGTCCGTAGTCTTCTAAGTATTTTAAAGGATGTCTGATGATGCCATTATATATCCATATGAATTAGAGTCAGCCAGCCAAGCTCAACATTTAAAGCAATGCCAAACTTCAATTGATTTACTTCCTGTCCTTCAATGGGTTCACAAGACTTGCCTAAATGGACAAAACAATGTGCTTTTCTAGGCCAAATAGCCTAGTCTCACAGGGTTCTGTACACTTTGGATGTTTCAACAGGGTTAGCATAGAAGTTAATATGGCTACAGCTAAAAGATTAGCCCCAATCAATGGAGACTGGCTAAGTTGAAGCTTTGATCAAAGCTTAAAATCTTTTAATTGTGAGCGAAAGTCTTGCCAATTATTTATCTTAGGTCAATATAGGAGGACATTTCCTGTTCTAAACGTATCCTTGCACTGACGCTGCAATCGCAAGCTCAGTATTAGTAACTTGTTTGGTTATCTTCCGCATCCTGACTATTTAAAATGTTTAGGTTACTTTTCGCACTTCGTTTGTGCGTTTACAAGAGGAAAATGTCACCTATAGTTTTTACTTAGCATAGTGACAGGAGGCAAGACACAAGAACCATTGGCAGAAAGATACAGTGACAGTTAGGCTAAAATTCAATAGTAGTGTATTTTATGTTTTTCTACCAAGTATTTCTATCACCTTGTTTAGGCCTGTATTGCAGGTGTATTCCACGTGATGGCTGACTTACCTCAGAAACAACTTCCTATCGCATCCCTGGCCTGGGGAGACTATGTGGCAAACCTGACACACAAACAGAGAGACTGTGAATGGGGGAGAGAGAGAAGGAAAGAGAAAAGGGAGGATTAGGAAATGATTGAAGAAAACCCCAGTCAGAGGGAGAGTGAGGAGAGACATGGCAGACATGACAGAAAAAGTGAGTTGACAGGGGAGAGAAGAATGCTATGGATGTGTTGGATAGCCACCCAGCTAGCAAATTTGGATCCTTGGAAGTTGTGGGAACGTACATTTTTGGTTTCCCATTGGTTCTGGGAATGAAGCTATACGTTTCCTGAAAGGTTTTTAAACGTTCTGAGAACGTAAGTGAACATTTCGCCTGTTCTGGGAACGCAGATTTTTAGGTTACTATAGTTCCCTGAAAGTTTTCCTGAACATCAACAACTGCCTCACATGAAACATCGTTACTTATTGCACCACAAAAGTCAGAGCAAGGGAAACAACTACTTCAAGGTCTCAGAGCGAGTGACATCACCGATTGAAATGCTCTTAGTCTTATACTCACCCCCCCCTTTGACCACCTCCTGCTCCACAGCAACCCCAGCAGCAATTGAGTGATCCGGGGGATCAATGTAACAGTCTTGCTTCCGTTCCCCTACTTCAAGGTCTCTGAGCGAGTGAAGTCACCGATTGAAACGCTACTAGCGCGCACCGCTAACTAGCTAGCCATTTCACACTGGTTACACTAACTGGGTATTATGTCTGGGATTCTAATCATAGGGAATAAAGTCTGTAGACTAGCCTTTCCTCTTTGTTGCAGATAACAGAGCAGCCTGGCAACAGGGACAGATGACCATGCTGACAGATGACCATCCAGTAACTTTCCCAAAATTCAAACCTTTTCCAGAATTACTGGTTGGAGGATTCCTGCTTATTCTCTCCTGAGTCCAGGATTCTTCCAGACAGGATTTTGGTAAAGTTACCGGAATTGTGCAGCCTACCCTGGGAGCTCAGTGGCCTTGTGGTTAGCGTGTCTGTGCTAAGGTTGGGAGTTCAATCCCCGGCCGAGTCATACCAAAGACTGTAAAAATGGGACTCTACTTGGCATTCTAAGGAGATGGATTGGGGGTAAGGACTTGTGATAGACTAGTGTTCCTGTCCAGGGGGTGTACCTGTTTATCAAGCTGCTACAGAAACAGGCTTGTTTTTACTTACCCTGGTAGCTCTGCTGCAACCCTACAGGACCAGGCAGTCTAATGCACATGAGTCATGAACACTCACTGTAGGGAAGTGGGATACTGCGCTATTGGTCAGCATTGAAAAACCAGGATGTTTAAGTGGTGAATGTGAATCATCTTATCTGCATATTACATTTGCTGCCATGTGTTCTAAGTTCCCCATGGAAAATGGTAGGAAAGTTACACATAGACATGTAGTGAGTAGTGACAAGCTTTTAGAGATACAGGCCAATATAGGGAGTGTGAAGCAAGCACACAGCACAGAACCCATGCAGAGGTCGCATGACTTTGTTTTGAACAGCCCATGAGCGTTTATCAAACATAAAGGTCCGCCGTGGCTGAACCGACGCGCCGACCAGTGAAAAGGAAGTTCCCTCCTAGTGAGTGGTGTAAACTTGGCTCCAATAAAAGCATCCGTTTGCCACCTTGGTGGCGGACAACAGGAAGGCTTTGTTTACCGCAAAACATCCCCTCAGTTGACTCTGGAGGTACAACCATTCCGTTTCTCTCTGCAGCTATGCCCATACAGGAGCCACAGTGGAGCCCAAATGGACACAGCAGCCATAACACGCATACAGAGAGACAAACAACAGAGGTGTATATATACTGTAGGTGCTAAAATATATACCCTGCGTCAGACACTATATCAGTTTGTCAGACTGCCCTTTGGTTTGTATTGTTCACCACTGCTGTTTTGAAGATGTTCAGCATTCCTCCCTTGGGCAGGGGACCACCTTTCCGTCATCAAACAGATGCTTCTAAGCACAGGACATTTAGTGTTTTAAAGGGGCAATCTGCAGTTGCTACATACATATTTGGACTTATAAATTACTAATATGTATCCATTGATTCTTGAAGAATATAACTTATAAATGTATCATGAGCTTAGTTAAACTGTCGTACCCCATCAGAACCGAAAATATAAGCCTGTTTTACTCCAATGTTTGTAAACCAGATAAACATAAACAAACTCTGTATAGCCTCAAAACATGGTTAAAGCTATAATGTTGGTATCATGGATGGTCAGTCCTTGCATCTTAAGCTCTGTCTATGAATTTGAGAGTGGCTACATTTCTCCAGCCCCATCCCTCAGCTGTTCACCGGGAAAATGGCTTTGATATTGTTTCAACTGGGATTGCCCCTTTAAAGATGAGTTTTGTCCCATGTGTGGCTAAATATACAGTAGGTACTTCTATATATGGTCAAGAGTGTGCAAAGCTGTCATCAAGGCAAAGTGTGGCTATTTGAAGAATCTCAAATATAAAATATATTTTGATTTGTTTAACACTTTTTTGGTTACTACACTACCGGTCAAAAGTTTTAGAACACCTACTCATTCAAGGGTTTTTCTTTATTTTTACTATTTTCTACATTGTAGAATAATAGTGAAGACATCACAACTATGAAATAACACATATGAAATCATGTAGTAACCAAAAAAGTGTAAAACAAATCAAAATATATTTTAAATAGCCACCCTTTGCCTTGATGACAGCTTTGCACACTCTTGGCATTCTCTCAACCAGCCTCATGAGGTAGTCACCTGGAATGCATTTCAATTAACAGGTGTGCCTTCTTAAAAGTGGAATTTATTTCCTTCTTAATGCGTTTGAGCCAATCAGTTGGGTTGTGACAAGGTAGGGGGGGTATACAGAAGATAGCCCTATTTGGTAAAAGACCAAGTCCATATTATGGCAAGAACAGCTCAAATAAGCAAAGAGAAATGACAGTCCATCATTACTTTAAGACATGAAGGTCAGTCAATATGGAAAATATCAAGAACTTTGAACGTTTTTTCCAGTGTAGTCGCAAAAACCATCAAGCGCTATGATGAAACTGGCTCTTATGTGGACCGCCACAGGAATGGAAGACCCAGAGTTACCTCTGCTGCAGAGGATAAGTTCATTAGAGTTACCAGCCTCAGAAATTGCAGCCCAAATAAATGCTTCACAGAGTTCAAAGAGAAGACACATCTCAACATCAACTGTTCAGAGGAGACTGTGTGAATCAGGCCTTCATGGTCGAATTGCTGCAAAGAAACCACTACTAAAGGACACCAATAAAAATAAGAGACTTGCTTGGGCCAAGAAACAAGAGCAATGGACATTAGACCGGTGGAAATTTGTCCTTTGGTCTGGTGTCCAAATTTGAGATTTTTTTGGTTCCAACCACCGTGTCTTTGTGAGATGCGGTGTGGGTGAACGGATGATCTCCGCATGTGTATTTCCCACCATAAAGCATGAAGGAGGAGGTGTTATGGTGTGGGGGTGCTTTGCTGGTGACGCTGTCTGTGATTTATTTAGAATTCAAGGCACACTTAACCAGCATGGCTACCACAGCATTCTGCAGCGATACGCCATCCTATCTGGTTTGGGCATAGTGGGACTGATGGAGTGCTGCATCAGATGACCTGGCCTCCACAATCCCCCGACCTCAACCAAATTGAGATGGTATGGGATGAGTTGGACCGCAGAGTGAAGGAAAAGCAGCCAACAAGTGCTCAGCATATGTGGGAACTCCTTCAAGACTGTTGGAAAAGCATTCCAGTTGAAGCTGGTTGAGAGAATGCCAAGACTGTGCAAAGCTGTCATCAAGGCAAAGGGTGGCTATTTGAAGAATCTCAAATATAACATATATTTTGATTTGTTGAACACTTTTTTGGTTACTACATGATTCCATATGTGTTATTTCAGAGTTTTGATGTCTTCACTATTATTCTACAATGTAGAAAATAGTAAAAATAAAGAAAAACCGTTGAATGAGTAGGTGTTCTAAAACTTTTGACCGGTAGTGTATATGATTCCATATATGTTATTTCATAGTTTTGATATCTTCACTATTATTCGACAATGTAGAAAATAGTAAAAATAAAGAAAAACCCTTGAATGAGTAGGTGTGTCCAAACTTTTGACTGGTACTGTACATATATACAAAACATTAAGAACACGTGCTCTTTCCATGACAGGCTGACCAGGTGAATACAGGTGAAATCTATGATCTCTTATTGATGTCACTTGCTAAATCCACTTCAATCAGTGTAGATGAAGGGGAGGAGACAGGTTAAATAATTATTTTTAAGCCTTGAGACAATTGCAGCCCAAATAAAAGGGATGTAGCTCAGTTGGTAGAGCATGGTGTTTGCAACGCCAGGGTTGTGGGTTCGATTCCCACGGGGGGGCAGTATGATTTTTTTTTTTAAATAATGTATGCACTCACTAACTGTAAGTCGCTCTGGATAAGACCGTCTGCTAAATGACTAAAATGTAAATGTAAATTGAGACAGATTGTGTCTGTGTGCCATTCAGAGGGTGAATGGGCAAGACAAAATATTTCAGTGCCTTTGAAAGTGGTATGGTAGTAGGTGCCAGGCGCACCGGTTTGATTTAAGAACTGCAATGCTGCTGGGTTTTTTATGCTCAACAGTTTTACCATGTGTATCAAGAATGGTCCACCACCCAAAGGACATCCAGCCAACTTGACACAACTGTGGGAATCATTGGAGTCAACATGGGCCAGCATCCCTGTGGAACGCTTTCGACATGTTTTAGAGTCCATGCCCCGACGTGGTGCAACTCAACTCAATATTAGGAAGGTGTTCCTAATGTTTGGTATACTCAGTGTATATATACGGTGTATATATACAGTGTATGTATATATATATATATTACCATGCATACGTGTTTATTAAATAACAATACAAAGATACAGTGCCTTCAGAAAGTATTCATACCCCTTGACTTATTCCATGTTTTGTTGTGTTACAGCCTGAATTCAAAATTGATTAAATATAAAAAAATTCTCACCCATTTACACACATTGTCCGATAATGACAAAGTGAAAACATGTTTTTAGAAACTTCAGCAAATGTATTGAAAATGAAATACAAAAATATCTAATTTACATAAGTATTCCCACCACTGAGTCTATACACCTGAACTTACACTGCAAAACAGGTACAAACCACTGACTCGGAACGAAATGTGTGTAAATGAACCTAGGGAAGCTAATCACAACACTAGCATTAGGGCTAATCAAAATCCAAGAAATAGCCTGAGGGAAAGAAGAAACTTTGCTAACTCCACGTTTGATATGCCAGATACTACATTGATTGGGGATGACATAACCAAGCATATCAGAATGGCAAAGACTGAAAATCTAACCATGGCTGACACATCGGTCAGAGAGCTAACAGAAATGTTGCCAGTTATTCTCTCTACACATCCAAGCAACATGCAGATTATTATCCACACTGGGTCTTTTGACATTCTACAAAGGAATACTGGCTCTGAGAACCTGAAAAATGATTTTTCTATGCTACTGAAGAAAATAAACAACTTTCAACAACATGTTTTCATCTCAGGGCCCATTCCAACCTTGGGGAAAGGAATTGAATCTTTTAGCAGACTCCTTGGGCTGAATACAAGGCTGACATCGGCATGCCTCAATCATGGGATAAGGTTTATTGACAATTTCAATATTTTTTGGAACTGTAAAGACCGCTTTAGACCTGATGGGGTTCATCCAAACATCATGGGATGCCGGCTGCTTGGTGCCAACATACGTCATGCTCTTGGAATGCCATTCACAAACAAGATCAGCATGAAGGACAGTACTCATAGGCAGAGTATCCACCCCCCCTCTCTTGTCCCTTTAACTAAAATCACCCAGTGCTTTCAGAAGTTGTCCTTGTCCCAAACAGGGGCACAACAACTCCCCCCCCCCACCACACTCGCCCTCTCCACCTCAATCACACCCATCCTCTCCCCCTCTATCACACTCCCCCTTTCCCTCTCTACCACACATACCGTCCCCCACTCCACCACACTCACCAATCAGGGAGCTAGTTCTAACCAAAGAGAGCAGAGCTCATCTTTCCCTTTGTCCCATTCCTCCCCTCCATGTAAAACGAATGCTTAGACAACTGCCACATCGTCAATAACCTTGTTCTTTATTTCCACAGAGCACAGAATATACTCGGTGATGTGTTTCGGGTCCCTGCTATTGTGAAAATAGCAATGCCGACTGTTTTGAGTACAAGCTAGGACCCAGAATCTCTATTCCTGTGTTGATTAGAAATAGAAGGAATCGTGAGCATGCACCCTATAAAGTAAACTTGTATAATCTGTTAACTGTAACACGTCAACCTACTAGTCCAGGAACCCCTATTATATCTATTAATCTGGCTTTACTTAATATCAGATCTCTCGCCAACAAATCATTCTTGGTAAATTACATTATAATATCCTACAACCTAGATTTTATGTTTCTCACTGAAACGTGGCTAACAGAAGACTGTAGTGCTGCCATTCTTAACGAGACAGCACCTGAAAAATGTGGCTATATGAATACGTGTCGAAATGATAGGAAAGGAGGAGGAGTGGCTGCCCTATTCAAAGATACAATCCAGTGCAAAGAAAATACACTAGGTAATTTTATTTATTTTGAATACCTCTGTTTTACATTGAAGGGTACCCCCAAAATTTTGTTTTTAACCATTTACAGACCTCCACAATATTCTGCGAATTTTATTGATGATTTTGCTGAACTACTCTCTGTTATATCAGTTGATTATAACTTGTTTATTATTACATGGATTTTAACATCCACATAGATAATAGTACAGATAATAATGCCAAATAACTTTTTGCACTACTTGACACTTTTGATCTCACTCAACATGTGAAAGAGCGCACACACACTCAAGGCCACATTTTAGATCTGGTTATCTCTAAAGGTCTCGATATTTCCTCTGTCATGGTTAAAGACATGGCCCTGTCTGATCATTTCTGTGTCTTTTTTGAATCACTTATCACCCCAAATGTTCCAGTAAACTCTGTTTCTGTTAAGAAAAAGTATATTAATGAGAGTACCAATGCTCAGTTTATGGAAGCCATAGCTATCTCTCCAATAATAAGTGCTGAGTCAGTTGATGTACTCCTGGATAATGTTAATGCCAAAATATTGAATGTCGTGGATCGTGTTGCACCGGTAAAGGTAAAGAAAACTATGAGCAAACAGAAAACACCATGGAGAACCACCATGATGGTAAGCGCCCTGAAAAGAGAATGTAGGAAAGCGTAACGTAAGTGGAGGAAAACTAAACTTCAAATTCACTATGACATCTATAAACAAAGCCTTGGTAGCTTCAACAATGAGTTACGCAGGGCCAGACAGCAACATTTATCGGGAATGATCAACAAGAATATCAACAATACCCGCACTCTATTTGTCATGGTCGACAAGCTTACAAATCCAATAAAGCAGATACCATCAGAACTCATGTCCACTGTGAAATGTAATGAATTTGAATGTTTCTTTAGTGAAAAAAGTATAAGTATAAGACGGACCATCAAAACTGCTCAGTCTAAAAAGGACTCTGTACCGTCACCACGACCACCAAGACATAATTTGGTTATTATGTTGCATTTTAATACAATTGATCAAAAATCCCTAGAAGAAACAGTTCGACATCTAAAAGCTTCCACTTGCTGTCTCGACACACTGCCATCAGACTTTTTTAAAAGCAATTTATAACTCTATAACAATGGATCTACAACAAATAGTTAATAGCTCTCTGCAATCAGGCATTTTCCCAACGTCTCTAAAAACAGCTGCCATTAAGCCCCTATTAAAAAAGAGAACACTGGATGCATCTATAATGAACAACTATAGACCTGTATCAAATCTCCCTTTTATAGCCAAGATCATTGAGAAGGTTGTCTTCAATCAACTCAGCAATTTTGTGACCTCATGCGGTCTCTTAGACAAATTTCAGTCAGGTTTCCGACCTCACCACAGTACTGAAACGGCCCTGATTAAAGTTTGAAATGATATACGGCTGAATACTGATTCTGATAAAGTAACAGTTCTGGTTCTATTAGATCTCAGTGCAGCATTTGACACTGTCGATCATGGAACACTTATAGATAGGCTGGAAAAGTGGGTAGGACTCTCTGGGACAGTCCTTGATTGGTTCAGATCTTATCTAGATGGCCAGAGTTACTTTGTCACCATTGGTAATCATGAATCTGATAGGGTGGCTATGACATGCGGAGTTCCACAGGGATCAGTTCTCGGACCGATTCTGTTCAATCTCTATATGCTACCTCTGGGCCAAATTTTACAGAACAACAACATTAACTACCACAGCTATGCTGATGATACTCAAATATATATGGCTCTCGAACCGTATGACAACAGCTCAATAGACTCTCTGTGTCACTGTATAGAGCACATAAATACCTGGATGAACCAAAATTGTCTACAATTAAACCAAGATAAAACTGAGATTATTGTGTTTGGCAACAAAAATAAAAGAACACGTATTAGTAAAGAGCTGGATTCTCGGGTCCTTAAAACCAGCGATCAAGTGTGTAATCTTAGTGTTCTGATAGACTCAGACCTCACATTTAACAGTCATATCAAAGCGGTCACCAAAACAGCATTCTATCATCTATAAAATATAGCCAGAATCAAAGGCTTGGTGTCCCAAAAAGATCAAGAGAAGCTCATCCATGCTTTTATCTCTAGTAGGGTTGACTACTGTAATGGCCTCTTAACAGGACTCCCAAAAAACTGTAAAACAGCTGCAGCTCATTCAGAATGCAGCTGATAGAACGTTAACCAGGACCAAGAGAACGGAGCACATCACTCCGGTTCTTAAATCTTTACATTGGCTTCCAGTCAGTTACAGAATTGATTTCAAAGTGGTACTTTTAGTTTATAAATCTTTGAATGGTTTAGGACCCAAGTACATGTCTGATATGTTTGAATAATATAAACCGAGCAGGGCTCTTAGATCCATGAACACAGGTCAGCTAGTACAGCCCAGAGCCCAAACTAAACATGGAGAAGCTGCGTTTAGCACTTATGCTGTACACAACTGGAATAAACTACCAGAAGATCTTAAATGTGCCCCAAACGTATCCATTTTTAAATCCAGGTTAAAAACACTTCTCTTTTCACGTGCCTACGACTGAGCACTTAAACTTAACCACACTGTTTAGCCTTATAGCTTCCTATGTTTTTAAACTTTGTTTATTTTTATTTTTTTATTGTATTTTCATTATTATGATGTTTACATTATTTTTGATAAACATCTTTGTAAAGCACATTGAATTGCTTCGATGTATGAATTGTGCTATATAAATAAACTTGCTTGCTTGCTATACATGTTAGAATCACCTTTGGCAGCGATTACAGCCGTGTGTCTTTCTGGGTAAGTCTCCTAGAGCTTTGCACACCTGGATTGTACAATATTTGCACATTATTATTAAAAAAATTATTCAAGCTCTGTCAAGTTTGTTGTTGAACATCGCTAGACAGCCATTTTCAAGTCTTGCCATATATTTTCAAGCTGATTTAAGTCAAAACTGTAAATAGGCCGCTCAAGATCATTCAATGTCGTCTTGGTAAGCAACTGTCTCCCGGTGTCTGTAGGAAAGCAGACTGAACCAGGTTTTCCTCTAGGATTTTGCCTGTGTTTAGCTCTATTCTGTTTCTTTTTATAAAAACAAAAACTCCCTAGTCCTTGCCGATGACAAACATACCCATAACATGATGCAGCCACCATCATGCTTGAAAATGGGATGTAGCTCAGTTGGTAGAGCATGGCGTTTGCAACGCCAGGGTTGTGGGTTCGATTCCCACGGGGGGCCAGTATGAAAAAATTAAAAAATAATGTATGCACTCACTGTAAGTCGCTCTGGATAAGAGCGTCTGCTAAATGACAAAAATGTAAAATGTAAAATATGAAGAGTGGTACTCAGTGATGTGTTGAGTTGGATTTGCCCCAAACATAACGCTTTGTATTCAGGACATAACGTTTATTTCTTTGCCACATTTTTTGGAGTTTTACTTTAGTGCCTCATTGCAAACAGGATGCATGTTTTGGAATATTTTTTTTCTGTACAGGCTTCCTTCATTTCACTCTGTCCTTTAGGTTAGTATTGTGCAGTAACTACAATGTTGTTGATTCATCCTCAGTTTTCTCCTATCACAGCCGTTGAACTCTGTAACTGTTTTAAAGTCACCATCAGTGTCACGCTCTGGCTCCGGGACTTTGTATTTTGAGCCAGGGTGTGTTCGTTTTGGTTGTGTTTTGTTTGGTTGGGTTGTCATTGGTTGTGTTTTCCTTGTTTGGTCAAATGACTCCCAATCGGAGGTAACGAGTGTCAGCTGTCGGCTCGTTATCTCTGATTGGGAGCCATATTTAAACTGTCTGTGTTCACCTTGTGTTTGTGGGTTTTTGTTCCATGTTCTGTCAGTGTTACAGAGGACTTCACGTATCGTTCTTTATTTGTTGTTTTGTTCCAGGCTTTAATTAAATAAAGTCATGTTCACTCAACGCGCTGCGCTTTGGTCTACTCATTCGTCAGACGATCGTGACAGAAAAACCCACCATACAATGACCAAGCAGCGTGTCCAGACGGAGGCAGACTGGACATGGGAGGAAGCGCCGGGAAAGGAGATAGAGAGGCTGGCGATGGCCCAGGTGGGCAAAGTGTGGTCCTGGGAGGACATGCTCGGGGGCAAGGGACCTTGGGGTAGGATCAAGGCCCTGGCGAGAGAGGAGCAGCGGCGTCAGCAGTGCCATCGTCGGACGGACGAGAGGCACCCCCAATAATTTTTTAGGGGGGGGCACACGGCATGGGCGACTGGGCAGCAGGAGGCTGCCACAGGGCGAAATAGGAGAAGAGGAGAGAAGGCCACCGGGTTACGGGAGCCATTGGCGAGAGGAGGGAAGGAAGTCGTAGAGGCACGGCGAGAGGGACTGAGGTGGATTGCCAGTCCGGTCCGGCCCGTTCCTGATCCCCGTTTAAAGCCAGTGGTGTGTGTTCCCAGTACGGTCCGGCCTGTCCCTGCTCCACGCACCAAACCTACGGTGTGCGTCGCCAGCCCAGCCCGGCCTGTCCCTGCTCCACGCATCAAGTCTACGGTGTGCGTCGACAGCCCTGCCCGGCCTGTTCCTGCTCCACGCACCAAGTCTACGGTGTGCGTCGACAGCCCTGCCCGGCCTGTTCCTGCTCCACGCACCAAGTCTACGGTGTGCGTCGACAGCCCTGCCCGGCCTGTTCCTGCTCCACGCACCAAGTCTACGGTGTGCGTCGCCAGCCCAGCCCGGCCTGTTCCTGCTCCACGCACAAAGCCTACGATGTGCGTCGCCAGCCCAGCCCGGCCTGTTCCTGCTCCACGCACAAAGCCTACGGTGTGCGTCGCCAGCCCAGCCCGGCCTGTTCCTGCTCCACGCACAAAGCCTACGGTGTGCGTCGCCAGCCCAGCCCGGCCTGTTCCTGCTCCACGCACAAAGCCTACGGTGTGCGTCGCCAGCCCAGCCCGGCCTGTTCCTGCTCCACGCACAAAGCCTACGGTGTGCGTCGCCAGCCCAGCCCGGCCTGTTCCTGCTCCGCGCACAAAGCCTACGGTGTGCGTCGCCAGCCCAGCCCGGCCTGTCCCTGCTCCACGCACAAAGCCTACGGGGTGCGTCGCCAGCCCGACCCGGCCTGTTCCTGCCACTCGCACCAAACCAGGGGTGCGAGTCGCCAGCCTGGTTCAACCCGTTCCTGCTACTCGCACCAAGCCAGGGGTGCGAGTCGTCAGCCTGGTCCAGCCCGTTCCTGCTACTCGCACCAAACCAGGGATGCGAGTCGTCGGCCTGGTCCAGCCCGTTCCTGCTACTCGCACCAAGCCAAGGGTGCGAGTCGTCAGCCTGGTCCAGCCTGTTCCTGCTACTCGCACCAAGCCAAGGGTGCGAGTCGTCAGCCTGGTCCAGCCCATTCCTGCTACTCGCACCAAGCCAGGGATGCGAGTCGTCAGCCTGGTGAGGTCCGTTCCGGCTCCACGCACCAAGCCTAGGGTGCGTGTCGTCAGTCCTGATCCAGCCAGCTGGGTCAGATCGGATCGGGGCCATTACGGGGGGATTGAAGTAGGGTGGTGGTCAAGCCCGGAGCCGGAGCCGCCTCCGAGGAGCAACACCCACCCAGCCCTCCCCTATTTGGGGTTTTGAGGCGCGGTCGCAGTCCGCGCCTTTAGGGGGGGGTACTGTCACGCTCTGGCTCCGGGACTTTGTGTTTTGTTTGGTTGGGTTGTCATTGGTTGTGTTTTCCTTGTTTGGTCAAATGACTCCCAATCGGAGGTAACGAGTGTCAGCTGTCGGCTCGTTATCTCTGATTGGGAGCCATATTTAAACTGTCTGTGTTCACCTTGTGTTTGTGGGTTTTTGTTCCATGTTCTGTCAGTGTTACAGAGGACTTCACGTATCGTTCTTTATTTGTTGTTTTGTTCCAGGCTTTAATTAAATAAAGTCATGTTCGCTCAACGCGCTGCGCTTTGGTCTACTCATTCGTCAGACGATCGTGACAATCAGCCTCATGGTGAAATCCCTGAGTGGTTTCCTTCCTCTCCGGCAACTGAGTTAGAAAGAACCCCTGTAGCTTTGTAGTGACTGGGTGTATTGATACACCATCCAAAGTGTAATTAATAACTTATTTTACCAATCTACCAATAGGTGCTCTTCTTTGCGAGGCATTGGAAAGCCTCCCTGGTTTTTGTGGTTGAATCTGTGTTTGAAATTCACTGCTCGACTGCGGGACCTTACAGATAATTGTATGTGTGGGGTACAAAGATGATGTAGTCATTCAAAAATCATGTTAAACATTATTGCACACAGAGTGAGTCCATGCAACTTATTATGTGAATTAAGCAAATCTTTACTCCTGAATTTATTTAGGCTTACCATAACAAAGGGGTTGAATACTTATTGACTCAAGACATTTCAGCTTTTCATTTTTTATTCATATGTGACAAATTCTAAAAACATAATTCCACTTTGACATTATGGTGTATTGTGTGTAGGCCAGTGATACAAAATCTCAATTTAATCCATTTTAAATTCAGGCTGTAACACAACAAAATGTGGAAAAAGTTGAAGGGTTTGAATACTTTCTGAAGACACTGTAGGTAAAGACCAGAGAAAAGCTGTGCAGTATCCAAGACACCTACTAGGTTAAATGACCCATAGAATAAAGAGTTATTGAACAACATATCTATCCATAGATCATATATTGCATTGGAATCTACAAAGCAGTAAATTCCACAATAATTTGGTGGAATGTGAAGATAACAGTTTGAATAGTTTTGGTAGCGCTTTACCTTTAAGACATACTTCGGAACTTTGGCAACTACTAAGTATTTTTTAAACCTCCTGCTTTGGGCTGGATGTGTCAATGTGTAGTTCATACATACATAATCTATGAGTAGAATTACTGTCTTACCTCAATTAGCCACGACATCCATGGCCGCTGGAGGATGTTTAGTGGTGGGGCTGCTGAGATAATGTTTTTCTCTCCGCTCTGTTGAGGACTATTTTTGTCCACTCAGACAGGAGTAATAAAGGTCCAGTGAACAAATGTTTTATTATTTTTACATATTTGTTAAAATTCTGACTTATCAGAATGGCGGCAACCCGGTTACCGAGATTTACCACCCAAAACCACTCCCTTTTCCCGGGATAAATAACTGCGAGAAACCGGTAAATTATAATACATTATTTATATGAACAGCATGACGTAAAATGGAATGTAACTGTTAAATGATATGTGATGTCTAAATCTGGCTTCTCTACGGCCTTCTCTCTGAGTGATGAATCACCAACGCTCAGGGTGGTGACAGACAGCCCATCTCAGTATGGAGCACAGTTCACAATGCATGTAGACCTATCATCTCATCATGGTAAAAACATTTCTTGTGACAGGCAGGTAAGCCTCCATTTGCTGCAGCATAGAATATGCAACAGTAATATAAAGACCGAATGCGTGTCTATTTTACACATCTCCATCTGGCTTTTGGGGTCACATAATTTTTTTCTGGTAAAGATATATATTTTTTTCAATTGCAGATGCATGTATATGCTGTATAATGCCTTTGAATAACACTTCCGGTTTTGGCAGGAAATAGCGAGTTACCCGGGAGAAAAGTGATTTATTCTCTATTTTATTTTATTTTACCTTTATTTAACTAGGCAAGTCAGTTAAGAACAAATTCTTATTTACAATGACGGCCTACACCGGCCAAACCCGGACGACGCTGGGCCAATTGTGCGCCGCCCTATGGGACTCCCAATCACGGCCGGTTGTGATACAGCCTGGAATCGAACCAGGGGGTCTGTAGTGACGCCTCAAGCACTGAGATGCAGTGCCTGGAATATTTGTAAAATACCAGGAAAATATTAAACCCTAGTGCTGCAGCACCCTCAGCACCTGTATTTCTCACGGCTATGATGACATCCCTAGTTTGAAAGTGACTGTTTTTCTGGAAGCTGTGCTACGCCATTTCCCCTAGCAATTTGAGTTCTAGACAATGAGCTCCAGCCCCTTTCCATTTGAGTGACAGCTAGCAAGATGCAGAGCGAGAGTGAGAGAGAGACAGAGCGAGAGAGAGAGAGAGAGAGAGAGAGAGAGCAATGACGTGGTGCACATATCTGCACATATGTGACTTAGTACACCATTTTTGGGGACCACTTTTGGCTCATGAGTGCTACTTTCAGAACTACTGGCTAAAAAGTAGACGAAAGTACCAGAGAATCTATTTAATTGGTAACACTTTACATTAAGGTGTACATAAAATTATTTACTAAAGGTTTATAAGTAGTTTATAAACCATTCGTTTTTAGTTTATAGACAGTTATAAACAGTTAACACATTGGTTAAAATTGTGCAGTCATGTAAGCTATCTTTAAACAGTTTATCAACAACTCATAAATGTATACAATTATACCTTAATGTAAAGTGTTAACCAATAAAGTTTACAAAATGATTCTAAACATGAAGAAATATCTGAGCTCGAAGTACAGTAGATGGGCTTGTATGTGCGGTACCTGAGGTCAAGTTATTTTTATCGCATTCCATTCAAATGTCTGTAAATGAGTGGGAATATCATTTACAGATTAATTAAAAACATTTATTTTTCATGTTTCTTTGGAGACTTTGCATTTCTTATCAGTAGTAGTAAGTTTCACAGTAGTTTGTGATTCTGCCCCATTGTAGTAGTCACAGCACATACAGTAATATGACAGAATTTAAGATTGAGTACTCGTCAAATTTTCATCATCAACAAACCACTACCTCTCTTATTTACAGCAGAAATCCAAACAATTAGATCATAAAGCTCCATCAGTATCAATTAGGCATAGAAATGCACACATGGAAACAGAATTACAGGTGAGCCTCTGTTCTACCAAACACTCTATGTGCATCAACTCATATGATTTCCTTGAAGTCAATCATCATCCATATCCTCTGTCATGGGTTCCGGTGGGAGCGTGGTTCTGTTCCTGGGGCTTCTCTTGCGGTGTCGTCGAAGCCGGGCCTCGGAGAACCAGTTGGCGAGGGTCATGGCGACACGAATGAGGCCCAGGTTGATGCAGTGTACCTCGGAGGTGACAGGGATGTCCGAGAAGAGGGCGTGATCCCTACATAGTAGGGTAGAGCTGTCTCTGCTCTCAAAGTCTCGGACCACGTTCAGGATCTCCTGGCGCTCCGCCTGACGTATCATCCCCCGCACGTTTAGCAGGGTGGAGATGTGCTTCTTCCTGCGGGAGGATGAGGGAGAGAGAGAGAGGAAAGAGAGGGAGGGAAGACAGAGCCCGGTGTTGGTGTGTTTCGGTGGTTTCAGGCAGCTTCATGATTCAATCATGTTGTAGAGCAAAGGATCATGACTTATTATGTTCAGTTGATCTATTGATAAAAAAGTAATTATATTTCACCCCAACTGGACATATGGGGGAGTCTCAGTGGTGGACGGCAGACTTTGATCTCTGAAAATACAAGCGGTGAGTAAGAAAACAAAAGAGTGCTGCTTGCAGGGACTCCTTGTGCCTGAGTGAGTTAACATGTGTCCAGGTCGTCTTGACCTGCTCCTGCTCCCTCCTTTGATTCCAGAGCGTGGCACCAGACTGTGTCCCGCAGGGTGGCAGGAACAGGAAGTACTCTGCAGCAGCTTCCCGTCTGGCTGGCCACGGGTCATGCGTCACACATTGGTTACGCTGCCAGCTAGCCAGCCATCAGCTGACCCCACGAAACACACAAACAACAAGGGGCCTGGGACCTTGTGGGACCCTCCAGCCTCTGTCACTCAAAACAGCCCCTTTGTCCTCTCCAAGAATAAACCCTTTACACTCATGGGAATTGGCCTATATGGATAGGGCTAAATTGAAATGTTTCTTACAGAAGAAATATGAGGCATGGTAGCAATTGAAAGGGAACAGTTTGGAGAGTTTGGGAAAATTATTAGGACAAAAGGTGAGGACGCAACAGTTCACCTACACAAGACTGAATCCAAACATTACACTGTTGATTTTATGTGCATTTTACATTTACTGTACTTTTCGTCGCATTTGTTGATAACGAAATCTGACAATACTCTGGATACATTCAGTAATATGATAAGAATATTCCTGGAAAATATGGGGTAGGTGCAACATAAGACAAAACAAATTACAAGGGTTTGAGTGAGAGGACTAACTGGTGTCTCTAAGTGGCCACACACCTCTCCGAAGTGTGCAAAGTTCCTAAGTCATTTCAATGCACTTTTATGACTCAAAGTAGAGTCTTCAACTATAAGGTGCTTTTTTTTGCTCTCCTAGCTGTGCCGTTGAGGAACTAGAGCGAGCACAAATGTAGTTGTTTTGTTTGGAACACAACCCTGCATCCCCGCCATCACACAATTACTGTTGTTGTTGTTTATGCAATCCAAGAACGGTCCATTATAAATTGCAATCTGGGCCAGGTGGGCATCATTTGAAAGCTTGTTCTTTTGCCAACATGACTAGCTAGGTTATAAAATACGATATTACAGTGTTAGGCTTTCACAATGCAATTCAGGGAAACATAATTTTGGTGCGTGATCCGTGCTACTTTTCTTCACAATAGACAAACATATATACTCATTCTGTTCGGAACAAACCAGGGTATGACGCCATGTCATCCTGTAACTGTACATCAAACATAATGATCATAAACGTTGAAGCTGTATATGACATTACTTTTATGATATGGAAATATGAAGTGCACATTTGGAATCACGGGTGTTTGGCTTGCTTGTATGATATCAAAGCGGTATTTATTATAATCCTCAACATCTCATCTTTCAAAATACATAGAGTCCTCTTAATTTACAGCATTTCCCTCACTCAGACAACAAAACATTTGCAAATGTTGCCCAATTAGTGGGAGGGATGCGGGCAACTTCTTGTTGCGCAAGGTGATCAAGTTCAGAACGGCTGTCAGTCAAAACCCATTAGCGTTGTTAAGCGCAGAGCCAGAGCTCTGACGTCATGTATAGCTTGTTACTTTACAGCCACTGCGTTCCAATTTAGCCATTTATCAGTGCCCAAATTTGCCATTTTCAACCAGTATACAGGTAGGAGTGTAAAGGGATAATAATGGTATGTTCCCATGCTTTTTTCCCTTGTTTTGACCCATTGTGTCAAAAGAAAGTCTATACGTGGAATTAAATTTGGCTACCTTTATCCACACGTCAAAAACAGCACTTTGTGAAACTGCACCGTGGCATGTAGGTTCTGGGAACTGTGGCATAGAGTATATAGGAAATGGCAACCAATTAATGACACTTGCCAAATTTGTTCACTGTATACCATTATTTTCCAACTCTGGACTTTCAAAACATTGCGCTATACTGTATTCCCCAAAATTATGAAAACCCTTACCGTATGTCTGGAAACTCTTTCACAAGAACAGCAACCTCCATCTGGATGGATGGAGTGTCCTCCAGGAGAATGATATCAGCCAGGTGAGCGAGAACACTGTCCAGCCAAGAGGATCCTGACTCCTGAGAGTGGAAATATTATATAAGATAAGTAATCATAAAAATGTGTAAAACAATTGACATGGACAAGTTGCATAAGTACAAAGGTCAATCATCTCAGTTGTCCATCAGCCATCAACAGATAGGCTCAATCCATAATTTTCTGACACAAAAGCTCTGTGTGGACATACCCATAGACATTAACACCAACATCATGCACCAAAATCATCCATCAAGATTTGTAGTCCTACATTCTTAGAATAAAATGTACTATCTAGGACCATAAAGGGTTATTTGGGTTTACAAAACAGTTGTTGGGAGTGTTAAGCTAAATCATCTTATCGTGTTCAGATAGTTGTTTGTGGTCATTACGACCGTAAATCAGAGGGATGACTGACCAGGTCTTTAAAGAGCCCTTTGAGCTGCTTGGCCTCGTCCTGCAGTCGGAACGCCATCCTCTTCCTCATCTTCGATGATGTGCAGATGACCCGTCCTCGCATGATCGCACGCACATACTCCACCAGAACCCGCCTGTGTACCTCCTCCACCAGTATCTGTCAATCAAACAGTCAACCACTCAGACATTCAGTCCCTCAATCGCAACATAACTGTTGATAAACTAAACATATTGGGATAGAAAGGGCAAATATTTATCGCAACATGTTATCATGTGTTAGGTATGTGGTCATTGGTGGATACCTGATAAGGTGGGCAGTCCATTCTTCTGAACTTCTTAAAGTGTTGTTTGACGCTTGCTTCGATGGCCTCAAAGGCCTCAGTGTTGTTTAGCCACTTCCTCTTCACCAGCTTGTCAAAGAACGGCTGGAACAGAAATACACAGCTTTGACTCACATGAAGTTGACTCACATTATGCTCCTATTGCAAAATGCACATCTGTGTTAACGTTAGAGCATGTGTGTTTGTGTTTGATCAGTCATGTATGAGTGTGGAATTGGCAAGTTGTGTATTGGGGAAGGACTGTTTAGATACATTTATGTTTTATGTCGATAAATTGTAAGGAAACATTTCTTTGCGCCCTAACAAAGGAAGATACATTTTAAAAGCACATTGCCTCACCCTGATGTGCTCAAATAGTCTTTCCGTCAGAACTCTCACTGATTGGTTAACAATCCTGTCCAGGGAGGAGTTAGCTCTCTGTGTGGACTCCTCACTGCTCTGTGGGTCACACTGCCTGCAAC